>NC_084907.1:2136519-2402632 GCF_949316345.1 Pungitius pungitius
CCATTTTTATCCGAAGGAGTTTCATGAAAAGCGTGTTTGAAAGCGTTTGCATTAAGTATTTATTTATCTTACGATTCACAAAAGACATCGTTGCAGTCGAAGCCGAGCGATGATGACGGCGGGGGGGGGGGGGGGGGGGGGAACGGACACACTTACGCCGTGGGTTTCAAGTGGTTCTGACTCGTTTTTCAACACAGCACAAAAAACAAGCCCCGATGTCCAAATGGTAGAACACAGAAAAAATGTAAAGAAATTAAAATGATCTGGCTACGGAATTCTAAAAGAAAGTGTTTATAGTGATTTGTTCTCTCGCCTCCGTGAAATCAAACTAAATATTTCATTCTGGTTAAGTTATTTTCCATTACGTTCACAGTAAGGAACCATTGGATCACTGGGAAATCTCAATCCACTGTGTGTCCATTTGTATTAATGCCCTTCATGTTGCATTCACACTGCTTTCACTTCACCAGATGTACTATTTAACTGATGTAGTTTTATTGTAGATTTTTACAAGCACCCCAAAAAAAATCTGCCATCCCCCCCAATGCCGACTCCGGCTTAATCTGGTTTAAGAAAAGATAGGTTTTTTTTTTTTTAAAGGGGTCGCTTTGCTGCCTCCTCACACACCTGAGGAGGAGAGAAGTGAACTCACCGCGTGCCGGAAGGAAACCCGTCGATTCTCCGTGTTTCCGTTACGCAATAGTGTGTGTGGGGGGGGGGGGGGGCCCTTCCTGCCCGGGTGAGGAAAAAAAGAAAATGGCTCCCATCCTAATCGGGCGACGAAAACGCCAGAGTGCCCCCCCGCTGCCGCGGCGGCCAGGCTCAGACAAACTTTAGACCACTACGCGGAACCCCCCCCCCCACACACACACACACACTCCCACTCTGGCTGTTAGCAAGTAAAGGCGAGGGGCCCTCCACGTGTTTAACCCCCCCCCCGGTCCTCTGAAGCCCACATTGTAAACCAGTGCCGGTTCAGACCACTGTGACTGAGGTGGGAGATCCTGTATTTCTGTACAAATGTATATTGACTGTAACCCTGTGAATGATGTAACAATTTCATTATTTGTAATATTGTCATTGGTTTATTTTCTAAAAATGGAAAGCCCAACTCGACTCTCCTCAATAAAAATAAGATCTGTTAAAAAACAGTCAAGAGTAGTCCTTTTATTTGTTGTTAATGTAAACTTCTCTTTTTTTGATATTGTGGGCTCATTCACAGAGTGATTTAAATAACTGGTGACTTAAAATTGAATCAAAGATTTTCTATTGTCCACATCATAGGAGCCAACTGACAAATACAAAGTTAAGGGGGCAATTAACACAATTTAGAATTTTACAATGTTTCCCTTTTCAAATGCGCATTAATTACAAAAAAAGGAATAATACAAATGACTGAAGTCTGGTTTGTTCATCTGTGAAAGTATCAAATGTAAGAGGGCTACTGCCTCCAAGCATATTGTTAAAACTAAATAATTTGTTCTTTTTTTCCCAGTTATTATTTATAAATGAACCCGCATCATGGTAGAAAATGACAATGAAAAGTGGCCAAATCCAATAAAAACGGAGAGAGGAGAAAGCTAAGTTTTATTCCACATATTTGAATGTATTAAATTGTGAATGAATGCATCTTATTGTTATTTGGAATAGAGAGACACACCAAACACATGTTGAAACACATTTTGTTTGTGGATGCATTTTGTGCCACATCGCTTTTTACTATTGTTAAATGTAGCGTAAAATGATGAAGGAAGCTAGATGTTGTTCTCATTGTGCTCCAGTTCTTCCGTTCTTGTGTCTCTTCCAGACTTGAGCTACGTTCCAGTGCCTCAATTACTTCGGCTCAATGTAGAGTTAATAGAAGATTCTTTATTGAACTTTGGTGGTTAATATCGACTGACCCCCCCCCCCCCCATCCCCCAGACTCCTGCACATTGTTCAGCGGTTTAGCGTCACTAGTGATTTGACCGGCAGCGGGGGCCGTCTCAACGCGCCTCCGTCTCTTGAGTGGAGGTCTGACCCCCCCCCCCCCCTCCTCACCCCCCCGCCTTGCTCAGAGGTTTTGGAACCTCATTAGCAGCTAACGCGTGAAAGGCCGGAGACCCGGGCCTGACCCGGCGTAGAATGGCGCGTGTTATAAAGGTTTCACCCCGTGAAGCGGGAGGAGGTAGGGTGGGGGGGGGGGTTCAGGAGTTCAGTGGAGGGTGTGGACCCCTGCTGGCACGCCAAACCACCCCTAAGTCCCCCCCCCCACCCCCCGCACACCTTCCTACACCTTGATGACCTGACAGCCAAGCATGGGAACCAATGCGGAGACCCTCGTCTTCTGAGCTCTGGAGGTCATGATGTGCCGCTGGGGAAGGAATTGTGTGTGTGTGTGGGGGGAAAGGGGGTTTCTGAGGGGGGGGGGGGTAACAAATTGTCATGTGACTGATTAAATGTCAAACAGTGGCAATTTTTTCAGGGCCGGAAATTCATGTTCGATGAAGCGTGGGTCTGAGTAGCAGGTGGACAAAGGCCGGGTTGTGGTGGATTGAAGGGTGCTGGATGGGGACGGGTGGAGGGGCAGGGGGGGGGGGGGGTGTAGATGCAGAGTTAGGATCCATCTCTTTGGATGACGATAATTCAGCGACTACGTGACACGCACAAGCCACTTTGTCTTCACTTCTTTTCATTCTTTTCAGGGTAAATGTGAAATAAAAAGTGGGTTTCGTTGTTTGTGGTGATGTAATCGCTTGGTTCTTTTCACACAATAAACGGCGGCTGGCTTTATTTAAGGGGGAATAAAAGTCATCAGCAAACCCTTTTCTTTGGCCACCTAAAATATATTTTGGAAAATAATTGCTTCATGTATTTATTTATTGAAAGGTTTATGAGTGTTATTTTACAGCCTGTAGTTATAGCTGACAGTCACGAGTGAATAAAGTATTTTGTATTTATTAGATAAAAAACTAAAAAAGATTTACACCCACTTAAGTAATTAAGGAATACTTTGAAGCATGTTGAGCACAAAATACGCCGCTTATTGGAAAAGGCCTGTTCAGCACCTCGTTTGATGTGAAAAAACGACGATTGTTGTGGACCAACGACTCATTTCGAGTTCCTCCTTTAAAAAGCAGCTGCTGGACCAAAAAGAACTCAAAAATGAGTAATCCAGTAATTAAGAGTTATGGGTCTCTAATAAACTGCCAAGTTAATTAGTTGTAAATATGGATTTTCTTTTATTTGTCCAGATGGTCTGCATTCATTTTCCAAAAGGGGAAATATTCTGTGCGATGGGCTTCTTTCAAATTAAAACGCAGCTTGAGAAAAACAAGTGAAACACAAAAATTCACAAAAACCCTCGTTACAGAAAGATGGCGCCCGGTCGAGGGGGCCCGCCGCCAACGTCCTCGTTCTCCGCTGCCTGGGAGGTCGCCGCACATTTTACAAAATGGTGGCCGTCAGATGAGAACTGTACGTGACCCCGCGAGGACATTAAGGCGGGCTCACACTGCGCGTGTGTGTGTGTGTGCGTGGAAAAGGCCTCCAAATGGGTCACAACTGTCACAAGCGGTTCCCATCATGTCCCCGCTGCCGAAAAACATGATGGAAAGTGGAATTAGAATGAAATAAGACATAGCGGCTCCTGCGGGGAGCGGATCTGCTCACCACGCGGCCGCCCTTAATTGCCCCCCCCCCCCCCAAAAAAAAGGCTCAAAAAGTTCGACCCCCGGGAGCCAGATTTTTTGGAGAGAGTTACGAGGCAGCGGCTAACGCGGCGCAGACGAGCGACGCGGCCGCTGCCCGGGTCGCTGGATCGATGCGTGCCAGAAGACGTGGACATCTGGGCTCGGGCTACGGGGAGAGAGAGAGAGAGAGAGAGAGAGAGAGAGAGAGAGAGAGACGTCCAAGGCCTAACTGGTCTCTGACTGCGCTTAATAAAACCCAGCAGCAACTGTAAACAAGACGGCCCCCCCCACCGGGAGCCATGTCGTAAATAATAACCATGTTTGATCCGCACGGTTCTGGGCTTGGCAGGAAAATCAAAGTAGGCTTTTCTAACAGAGGCCATCGCTCAAGGACAGACGGCGGTTTTGTTGCCGCGGGGGGGGGGGGGTGGTAGATTTATTGCCACGTTACTTACCTAAAAACCTCTGTGCATATGCAGATGTGACTGCGACGATGCGTGTTTGCGGGTTCACACGCCGAGACGCGTGACCTCCCCGTGACCGTTTGGCCCCCGAAAACTTCTGCTCCTCTGAATCCCACCCGAGCTGCAGGCCACATTGTGCCACGTCGTGTCGCGCAGAACCAGAGGGGGGGGGGGGGGAGGGCCTTCTTCCCATCTTGCAGCTAAGCGCTCACTGAGTTTTGACTTCCCCCACTGCATTGAAGGGACACAAAGTGGCGACGACACCCTTTAGGAGTGTACTTAAAGCACCCAAAGTTCTCCTCAGGCAGAATCCCCCCTTTCAGAATAATAAATGTTATTGGATGTTATGACTTATTGATGCGTTCCTCACTTTAATGTTGAAGCTGGTAAATGTGGGGCTGGTTTTAACGACTTCGCCTCCGGATGGATTTCTACATAAAACTGTATCATCTCTTTTTGTTTTATTTATTATATTTTGTTTGGATGGTAATTATACTCTGTAAAGTAAATTGTAACTAAAACTCCTAATAAAAAAGTGCAATATTCTCCTCCAAATAAAATAGAGTAGAGGTATAATGCATAAAATGTACATTTTAACATTATATATCTATTTTATTAATTATATAAAATGATGGTTGCATTATATTAGGAGAAAAAACTTTATTCAAACAATACGTTTTGCCGCTTCGTCCCAGAAGCTTTAAAAATAACAGGTAATGTGATTGCCATCTAGTGGCAAATCTACAGCATCACCATATTCCTAACTACACGTGTGCATATCATTTGTTATTATTTAGAATAAATTAAATATGTTTTGGTTAGTCAAGTAAAATGTAGAGAAGTAGAGAGATATATACAAACAATATATAAAGACTCTTTTTACAACTTCAGCGTCTCGGGGACGCAGAGGTCACCGGACTATGACGGCCATCTTGGCCCTCGTGCTCTGAATAATTGTATTTTTACGTGTGTCCTATGAACAAAATGCCCTTTATGGTTGTGACCATGAAGTTCAATCTTTCTCATCTCTGCTAAATGATTTGTTCCAACCTCTTGGAGCTCGCCGAGGTGCTCGTGTCGGGCTGATTCTGAGTGACGTTGGAAGCCTCTGTGCTTTTTCTTCTTCTTTATATCCCGACCAATTTATCTGTCATTTGTGGCTGAGAGCAACGGATGAGATGAGATGTAAGGGGGTGGGGGGGGGGGGCATAGAAACCTATTTATTATTAAGACAAACCACCAAGCCTTCATGATCTGACTGTGTGTACCTATGGTATGGTTATGATGCTTAATGTGACCACTACCCCTATAGTCATATCTGTCCTCTGTATGCTGCAGCTGTTCCTCTCCATGCGTCACGGAGACTTGGGAGGTTTTCATCCGCGGTCACACGAGGAAAAACAGGTGTGCAGCTTCCGACACCTTACGCGGGCTGAAGGGGGGGGGGGGGTCAGAGGAAAGACGTCATGAAAACACACCAAAGGCCCTCGGACAGATTGGTACGGGACAAAAAGATGGATGGATCTTGTGATTTTCACTGTTAAAAAAGGTCAGTTAGAAAGAGAAGCAACAGACGTTTGTTTCGTGAAGGAATAGAAGAAATATGCTGCTGTTCAAGGATGCTGCTGCAGGAGGCTACGTATAAATGGAGAAGTGTGATTCAGCGGAATCTAGTGGCGAGGTTGCACATTGCATCCAACGCTCACTACCAATACAATGTGCACATTATGAAGGGATGAAGCTCTGAAGTAACAGTCACACTGAGACATTTCTGGTTGCTGAGTGGCAACGTTTTTTATGAACGTGGCTCGTCTTGATTTCAACTCATCCTTTGGAACTGTGACAATGAAGTAAGTTTCCATTTTCTTTTCTTCAAGTTCGCGTCTTGTCTTTGAATCATTTTACTGAATTTACTTGAATTGAAATTCAGAGTAAAAATTTGACGGTGCAATGCTTTTTCGAGGAAACAAAAAGCAGCAAACGTTGCGCTGCTCAGTCCACGTGTTTGACCACCAGGGGGCAGTGTTTGACAAGTGATCGCCTGCTGTCACTTTCCCCTCCAAGGTCTCACCCCCCCCCCCCCTTCTCGACAACGTGCAAAACGGGACAAAAAGCAGGCGGACCGAGGTCAGCGGCTACCCGTCTTCTCCTGTGAGATGCGTCCTGCAGACCTCAGCGGCTCATCGAGTCCAATCCGGGAGAAGTGTGATCATACTTCCTTCACATGATCGACGGGAGGACATTTTTTTTTTTAACATGGCAGTCACAGCGTCCCATCTGGAAGGACCCCCCCGGTTGAGTGACGTCGAGTGATGGGATGTTTCCTTCGGGATGTTGGTGAAGGCCTCACACACACACGACAGCACACCCCTTTTCAACAAAAAAACGCTTTAGTTCGAGGCAACGAAAGTACGTGGTGCGGCTTGTCGACCCCCAGCTGAGCCCCGCCCGCCCGCTACTTCAAGCTTCAAGGCGTCCCCCCCCGCCCCCCCGAGCGTGCGTCTTTCATGGAGTAGGGATAAACAGTAAGCGGAGTCCATCCATCCCACTCTCGAGGGCACAGTGACACCTGAGTGGAGGTGTGGGGGGGGGGGGGGGGGAGCTGATGGATTGAATTGCTTTGACTAACACAGGCAAGAGGGAGACGTTTTCACGGTAACCGTCCTCTCCACCCTCGGCGTCCTGCAGTCGCCAAATCACCTCTTCAATCCATCTCATGATCAGATGTCTGGACACGCACACACACACACACACGCGGCAGAGTGTGTTTAGGCCATGCCGTGCTGACATTTTCCAGGCAGGAAGGTGTTGTGAATGATAAGGGAGGCGTGAGTGATTGCAGAAGTCCTTGCTGTGGCTCCCTCGGAGACGTCCGTTAGGTTGGAGGAGAATTGATGGGGACATTTGGTCTCTCTTAACTGAGGCTCTTTCTTGGTCCGGGGGTTGAGACGGGGGGGGGGGGGGGGGGGGGCGGCTTTCAGAGGCGGGGGGGGGCGGACCAGCAGGGGTCAGACACGTCCCGTCCAGTGCGCAGTTCACAGACTTGTCTCCTAATGAGGCTCGCCTGTCTCCTTTGTTACGTCTATATTTGACATAAATGTGTCTCAAGAGTTTAGACATCAACGTTTTTATCTCCCCTGAAAACGTATCAATAGTGAATCTCTAGTCCATTAAACTTTTGATGTTAATGTCAGTCATTTATTTTTTCCTTTGTGAGGCTTTGTTAAAAAGGAGCTAATCTGATTCTGAATAGAATTCTCATAACTGAACTTTGTGTCCTTAAATGTAAAATGCAGTTCCTTAAATGATCTTTAAGGAACTCCAAAACAAACCAGCGGATGCAGCATGAAGAAGGAGGAAGTCAGTGTTCATGTTCGCTGTTAAACCAAAACTTCTGTGCATTTCACTGATGTCACAGGACGTTACGTGGACATTTGAAGCTGAACTGATATTTCGTTTCCCTTTTTTTTTAAATTACCGCCCAAGTGGCAAAACGTGACCACTAGATGCGAATCTCTTAATAGATGTGCAGGTTTTCCTTATGTTAGCATTTGCCCATTCATCTAATAATTGAGTTTTCACAGATACATTCGCTGGACTTTAGGGGTCAAATGAGCTCGTGTCCTTTGTCGGGTGACTGCAGCACAGGACAGCAGGCGAGGACGCAGCAGAGCACGTACTCATGCGCGCCCTTGCGTGTGAGTACAGAGCGCTTTCATTAACTGTGGCAGCGTCCCTTAATGTCACTCCGAATTCAGCCGTCTGCGTGGAACGCGGCTTCATAGGCCGATTTGGGGAAACGGTGACATGCCACCAAAAGCTTAAAGGTCCTCACTCTGCCCCTGTGTGTGTGTGTGTGTGTGTGTGTGTGTGTGTGCTCGGTGGCATGTGCTGACAGAAGGTCCCTCCGCTTGCTGACTGGCTCTGAACCAGAGGGAGACGTCTTTGGTGACAGTCAGAAATATTTCCCTCCACTCGTCAGTGACTTTGAGGGTGATCTTGAAAAAAAAAAAAAAAGAAGAAAACAGGCGAGTGCCCCCACCTACGTCTCCTTGGTGACGTAGGTGGGGGGGGGACATGATGGAACGAAGGGATTCATTGGAGGAGAGGAGGGAGGAATCCTTAATGAAAAAACAACAGGCAGTGATGCAGAAGTCACACCTCACGCTCAGGGGACTTATCTCCTTAGCAACTATCTCCGACCTTCAATTAAAACGTCTTCATCTGTGCGTTTCCATCTCTTTCATTAGTTTTCTCAAAGTAAACGTGCCTTCGAAATTAAATCATACATTCTGTCTGAGTGCCCCGTCTAATTTCATCTTCCCCTGGGCACAACTTTAAAACAGAAGCACAGATTTCAGGAATCCGCCGCCGCTAACCTTGGGATTCGACGTCCCTCGCCGCACACGGTCGAACATATTTGTTTTTTTGGGGCGGTGGACGAGAGGTGGAGGCGGAGTGCGAGGCGGGGTGGGGGGAGGGGGGGGGCAGTGCTCCACACCCTGCGGTGCCAGCCGGCATGCCCTCTCGCACCCGAGCTAACGATGCCATCGTTTCTAGCCGCCTCTCAGCCGGACCTCTTGACCTCCGAGGCCCGTGCCAGGCACCCATTAGCGGCGACGTGCGGCGTGCGCGCTGTGGGGGATGACACAACACGCCACGTTGTTAGAGAGAGCCGCGGCTCACCCTCTGGCCCCGGAGCCGTCCTGCGACTTGTCATTTGGCTTGTCGCAGCACAAACGCACGCTGGTTTTCGAAGCGACCCCCGACAACGCGTGGGTCGCCCCCCCCTTCCCCTTCACGTCTTCCACAGCACCCTTCACGATGATGAAATGCGCCAGGACGTCTCGCGTTGCAATCTAGGAGAGCCATTTTTTTTTTGGGAGGCGGCTGTCAGAGACAAACTGCCGTCAATCACGCCGTCACCGTGGCAGCCGACGAGGTCACCCTCTTCCACGTCCTTGCATCCAGGGATTTCTGAAATCTGCAAGTGACACGACACTACCGATGGCAGTGTACGATGGAGTGGAGTGTTTTCCCAAACCGCTGTATGCCGAGTAAAAGGATGCCGTCACTGAAAGGTCAACCAGACATTCAAAAGCAGGTATAGATGTTTAGTTTCATGCCTGTGGTTGGAAATATTTGCAACTACGCAGCGATAACAAGCTCTCGTTGTTTCCTCTCATCAGTAAAACAAATGGTGGTTTATTGGTGGTGGTGGTTTATTATTTATTGGTGTTTTATCGAACTGGAGCAAAACTCGGAAATTCCCAAAAGCTGCACTTCCTCGAATGGCCACTTGAGGCCGACTCCCAAACAAACGTGTTAACAGCCATGTTCTCTAGAGCCACTTATCTTAATGACAGCTGTATGAGGGGTGCATTCTTGTAAAACAGTTAATTCTATTAAGGCTTAAAGAGCTTTGAGCGACAGGCGCTCGCTGCCCGATGTCTCGCGCGCTGCGTCTCCCGGGACGGCTGCGCTTCCACTTCCCATCATTTCCCGGTTGGGCGTCGCCACATCCAACACGACCTCGGTCCGGCTACCTCAAGCTTAGCGGCGCCTTCAGAAACCATGACCTGAACAATCTGCAGACACACACACGTGGTCCCCTTGTTAAATAGGATGGAAATCCTTTCTTGTATGTTGTGGCCAAACCGAAGGATTTTAGGCTCACTTTCCCGGCAGAATCTCTGTAAATCAGTTCTGAGAGCGAAGGCTATTGCATTATTCATAAGGGAGACTTGCCGGGCTTTCGAATCATTTAACGAGTGGACCAGTTTCAAAATGCACGTCCATCCTGCTCACGTTGAGCTCCTTCAAGGCAGCTTTTCCTGTTACATAAATTTCTCAGACACACACACACCTGACAGTTGGATTTTTATGCTGCAATAGAATGACCGACAATGACAGTGACGGAAGACTGAAAGTGAAATACTTAACTAAATTGAATTTCCTTTAAAAGGAGTAAGTTATTGTACCAATAGGTTGTGTGAATGCCTGCACTCTTGTGAAAATGACTTTACTCCAACAGCCGTGTTCTAGTTCTGTTGTTCCCAGAAAAATAGCCTCATAACAAACAGATGTTCACTTAATCTGAGCCTCGCAGCTTCCTCCGGGCCTCCCGTGGTACCGTCTCCCACCACGAGCAGCGCGCTCGCTCCATCGGTTGGCAGACTGAGAGCGAGAGGCAGAGGGCTCGGTCCTGTGGCAACTTCCACCCACGCTGCCCTGCATGGGGGCCCGGGGTGGATGAGGCCGTCAACGCATTCTGGTGTTAAGAGTGTGTGTGGGAGAGAAGGTGGGTGCGGCACTTCTTGGTCTCTGGTCTTCGTTTCCCAATATTATATTAAAAAATAAAGATTGAATCAGGGGTGAATGAGGTCGGACCGGCGCGTGTGTGTGTGTGTGTGCAGGCTGGAAGTTCAAACACATCTCACCGAGTGGGATTTTCAGCGTTGAACATGCACCTTTGATACTGCAATGTGCTATGTGTATATATGTACATAAATTTACAAGCAAAACCAATAATCATGATGTCGTCCCATGACAACCAGCCGTGCAGACGGTGTGTTGGAAGAAGCTGGTCGGTTAAACGCCTTCCTCTTGCATCACTATGAGCCCGTCGTCAAGTGTCTGGACACCTAAGCCTCGAAAGAGCTTAAAGATCAGGGTTTCTGGCTGAATATGCTAAAAATGACCTCTCCATGAAGTCAAGAAAGAACCAGAGAGCCCGGGGGCGCAATCCCTCGCCTCTCGTCGTCGCCCCCTGATTGGCCGAGAGGGGAAACGCTCAAAGCTACTCTCACTTCTTCATGGAGCTGGCCTCCCCACCCCGTCTCCACAGGTGATCCGAGTAACCCTCCAATCAACTCGGGGGAAGGGGGGGGGAAGGGGAGGGTCGTGACTTTCAGCCAAAGTGACTGGAGGCAATGGAAATGACAGCCAGGAACCAAGACACCTCCACAAAATAATAAATCTTGAGCCGAGCAATGAGGCGACGAACAGACTCTAAAGCATGCTAAGAAAATGTCTATTGTGACCCCCCCCTCTTTGCTGATATTTGTGCGTTTTAACTGCATCGGCTCAGGAATTAGTAAGAACTTTCAATCTGCAGTAGTTTGAGTTCACAAAGATGATTGACACTTCTGCTCCAACTCCGCCTCCAGGCCAGCACCTAAAAGAGTCTGCACAGTGTTTGTTGCGTTAATGCAGATTGTAGCATTGTAACCTTTTTTTGGCTCACAGCACACAGAAAAGAAAGATACGGATATTATTTCTGTGGTGCTGCCGGGTACCAATCGGCCCGGCGGTTGGGTTTCCCTGCTCTAGCGTACCAGACAGTATGAGAACAAGGAAATGTTCAAGTCAACATCATAAAACCACATGTACACGTTAGTTTCTGACCCTTCCAGCTCCACACACACACACACACACACACACACACACACACACACACACACACACACACACACACACACACACACACACACACACACACACACACACACACACACACACACACACACACACACACACACACACACACACACACACACACAGCGGTGTGTGTCGGCAGCTTTACAGAACTCAAACAGCATGCCGCTCGGATGCTGTCGGGTCATTTCAAACATCTGCAAAACTTCTTTTCTTTTCTTTCCGTGTTTACAGCTGTCAGTCAATCCAGCCTTTGGAACTCAGCATGGAGTTTGTTGAGTCCTCCGTCATGGTTCCGTTCAGCCCGGATCCACCGACAGCTGACAGGGCTGAAGCCACAATGACCAGTGACAGCTTGTGTGTCAAATAGCCGTGTCCTAGCAACGCTGTCAGGAGCACATCAAAACTCCTGGAGGAGCCCTGCAGGGTCCTGATGCCCCGTAGTGCTTCTAATGGTCAACTTTTATTATTGAAAACTAAACCGATAAAAAAAATGGAGGACTTGAGGTTTTCTTGGTCCACAAAAGAACATTTTGAATTTTACCAAAGTTTTATCCAGTTCCACCGCTTTAGCATTCAAATTCATTAAAAAAACACTTTGAAGGGGGACTTTTTTCTGACTTGGAACTTATATATTGTGGTAAAAACGTATATAAATCAAGTGTCACTCATATTGAGTGCATATTATGTGGGGAAGGGGCCAACAGCCATGAAGCCTCCAAAGCACCTGTGAGGTACCCAGCATGCTCTGTCTCACATATTAACTTGTGTTCCCTCGATATCTGGTGCAGCGACCAAAGGACACGCTGGGGACACAAAGGTCACAGTCTGGGTTTGAAATGTTTCACCTACTCTTCATGTGACCAAACGACATCTAAAGTCTCAATCTTAGATTGACCCGTCCAACTTTTTTTTCCCCTTTTGCAGACGCAGTCGGAGGTTTTTTTTTTTAAGCAGGGAGGACAATGCCATCGTTTACAAGAGCAACATGCACTCATGCTTTTACTCGACACTACAAATAATGACCTTGGGTGCCCCAATGCTGTTTGAGGCTCATGAAAAGCTTTTAAAAACAATAATAAACTCTGACTCACTCTCACTCAGCTCCAGCTGGGCAAATTGGCAGGACAGGGAAGCCGTGAGAGGGCTAGTCATGTAACACTGATACCAATATTGCTGATATTTGGCCGAGTAGCCCAATTGTAAACAGAGCTCGGACGCAGTTATGTGGGTGACATGGTGACACATATCAGACGAGGCTCTGCCCGGATGGTTCTCAGGTGTTCTGCCCTTTCCTCGGGTCTCCAGTCAGCCCATGAGAATGTTGCGAGAGTTCAAGTCCCGGACCCGATGTGGAAACCGCTGTGTTAAGTTACAGTAATACTGTCTGGTGCTACTGCGATGATGCGGCCCGATGGTCCCGGGCCCGGGCCCAGACCTTCCACCGTGCCCTTGGCTGACAAAGGACACCCCCTGCCCTCCGTCCTGCTTCCCGTGGCCGCTTCCCAGAAACCCAAATGTCAGCGGCCCGGCTTGAGAAGTGACAGCTGCCGCTGCACCTTGAACGTCCGGCGCCACATTCCCGAGAAGTGCACGAAGAAAAAAAAAAAAAAAGGACGGCGTGACATTTGAGGCGGGGGGGTTCTCTTCACGTCCTCCTGTCTCCTCCCCCTGCGGCTCCACCGCCCCGCTGATCCGCTGCTTACCGGGCCAAGCGCCACGCGGCGTTTGACATTCATCCTTTATTGATGGGTTGTTCCTGCCGTCTCACACTGGCTCACCCACCTTTACTCAGGTGCATCAGCGTGGACTCATTAGGGTTGTGACGCACGGACAATAACGTCCACGGTGTACTTCATCCCTCCTTTTTCCATTTAGTATTTAGCGTTTCACTCCCTGCTTGAACGTCCTCTGTCATGTATGCGAGCCTCTTAGCTCACAGCTAACGGCAACAAATCCACTGTCCAGAGAGGTGTTATGGGACAAGACATACTTCTCCAACGTGAATCTGGCATGGGATTAAAGTACAGAGGGCAGTGATGGCCATCATTTCAAATGAAAAGATAATTTATAGCCAAACACCCGTACTTTTATGTGTCCTTATTTGCAACGTCTTACATATACTTAGACTTGGAAAAGTCAGAGAAATAAATAAGTCTGTCAGGACTCAGACGCAGAGTTTTCCACAAATAAGGTGTTCAAATGAAAAGGCGAGGACGGACATGCACGACGGTTACACTCAACAATGACGCGACAACAGGCACACAGGGCTTAAATACACTAGGGAGGTGCAGGTGATTGGACACAGGTGGAAGCAATCAGGCAATCACAGGACAAGGCAGGAAGTGAAGTTACCCAGGAACACAAGAGACATGAAAACTACAAAATAAGACAAGAAGCAGACCCAAACCGTGACAAAGTCACTGTTATTTTTTATCAATTAATATCAAAACTATCCAATTTTCTTTAAAAAAACAATGTTGGCGAATTTCTGCTTTTTTATCGATGTTTCTTTTTCTTTATTATTGTCTTAAACCCACTCTCTCTTAGCCACATATAAGAGAACACGGAGACATTGTTGCTAAAACCCGATGATAACCTCAGGACACATCAGCTGGGTGAGCCTGGATGGATGCTGTGTCCCTACTGACAAGGCGACTAAACCCTCAAGCACTGGCTTGTTTCTCCCTCATTGCACATTTACACTACTTTTAACACCTCGGCGACATGCCACTGCTGCAAAGACTTGAAAAATCAACTTGTGAGAAAGCAATACGTGTCTGTTCCTGTTGTGGCGTTAGAGTTGTTTTCCCCCGAGTCGGTGGTTGGAGGATGAAACGAGAGACTGATGTTGCTTTTAGAAAAAGGCTTTTCTTTGTCTCGAAGTGCATTAGGTTTAAAGATTGACACGCAGTGCATCCAATCACTTCCGGATTCAATACATGCAAGCGTCGTCTTCTGTGGAGATATTCTCAGAAACGTCTCAAACGTTTTGAAGAAACCAAATAGAGAATCTCTTCAAAATGATCCGAAAACGGTCTTTGCTCGTTTTAGGACGTAAATACAACAATTCACTATTTTTTTCCTTAAGGATTAATCCGTACAGATCATTTCCACCAGTCACGGTGGCATGAAAATGCCGTGACAGCACGAAACAATGGGGCCATGTTCATGAACCTCCTGACGTTTTGATCCACACGATTACTGCCGTTTTGTGCGCTGGCTCTCAGGTGAAAGTCTGTGGAAATCCATATCAGTGAGGCGTCTATTGTTTTAACAGCCATCGTGATCAACTATGCGCGGAAGGTCATCTGGCACCGAGAAAGCTACTGAAAGCCAAACAAAGTCGAAGTCCCTTTGGCACGGGGCCGAAAGACAACAACAACAACACAATAATTACATTTGGTTAACATCAAGCACCCAAATGCACCACCAGATAAGACGTTGTGTTATTCTGTGTGGTTTTCCTAATCAAGATACAGATGATAATTGTAAATATCCAAATGCAAAAAGGTGAGTTCCTGCATCTTGATGCCACATTGGTCACCCTTGAGAATGAATCATTATGTGACAATAAACAAATTGGCCACCATCTGAAAAGCTTACGGGAAAGTCAGCAATTTGGATTAAATTCTGGTTAATATCTGTGCAACCAGCTTTCACTGCAGAGCAGCCATTACACCATCACTAAAAACCAGGTGGTCCGTATGATGGGATCCGGGAACAGTCACAAAAAAAATTGTGTGAGAGGTTCATTTTTGGGAAAAACACTTCACTTCAAGGGCACAAAGTGGAGCTGTCTGTGTGCAAATAACGGTTTAATAATGATGAAACATTCTCATGAGAAACAATGAAATGTCTTACGGGATCGCTTCATGCTGTGATTGAAATGTCACATTTCACAAGGTCCTTATCAGCAGTAAACAAAGGCTAAACATCCTTCACTGTTGTTTTTCACCCTTCAAGTGTTTGTGAATGCACTTCTGATACGCACTTTGTGGATGACTAACTAGCCGGCAGACTACGACCCCCCCACGTGCAAACACGTTTCAGGGCTTTTTCCACGCTGACGGATCTGCTGTCAAGAGACCTTTTCTGGATAACGTTCGGGGATTGGACATGTGCATGACTGCCCCTGAGCCACGGAGTGGGCATCGCCGCCAGCATTTCAATGTGAGCCGTCTCCATTTTAAGCGTCGCTAAGTCTGTTTCATCCCGGGCTGCTTAGCGGTCAATCAGCTGACACAAACAGGGCAGAGGAAATGTATCTTCTATATACCTTTTTTTTTTTTTTCTTCCAAGATAATATTTTCCTGTTCTGTTCCCCTACAGCTGCGAGGTAAAAATAGAACAAGGAAAAAAAAAAGAAATGACTTCTCTACGGCTGGATGACAAATTCGCTTACATATCGTCACGCGCTAGAAAAACAATGGCCGCTGTTGCTGTGTTGTTTAAAAGCAGTTTTGTTTACACCTTAGCGTGGCTTCGTCTGCTGCAGTGGGAGTTAGCATGCACTTCTCATCTTACGGTGAAGTAACGGCGGATCGCATATCTGGAACAGGTGGGTCTACTCGGCGGCACCGAGTCACAGGAAGGCGTTCCGATCGGGGCGGTAATGAGGAGCCATAACGGTAATGAGATCAGGCCCAGACCAAGAGGACACCACGTGGTTGTGCTGATTGTAAAGGAGAGGCAGCTTTTGTGCGTCAGGTGACTGAGCCACCTGATGCAGGCCAGGTGTGTTTTTTCAAGGGCGTAACCACGCATTCAATTTTGAAAAAATGCCAATCTGTCCCCCCCAATATACAGCAGAAAATATATATGTTCTCCTTTTATCACTTTGGATTTGAATTCTATGTTCTAAATGTGAGAATTATATAAATATAGTATGATGCACTTAACAAAAAAAAGATTATGGGGAAGGGTAATCATTTGGACCCCCCCCCAATGTCTAAAAAAAAGTCTAAAAGGGTTATGCCCTTGGTGTTTTTTTATGCACAGCAAACAATAATGTGACACACTTGAGGAAAAGCAGTGAAGAGATACTTCATAATCACAATCATAATCAACCTCTACAACAGATTGACGACAACTTTTGCTGTCAACAATAGAAGGAAACAAATGGTCCCACTTCATCACAACCGTGGTTTAGCATTTACAGCCATGGTAAATTGTATGATAACACACAATAAATGTAGTCGATACACAGAGCAGATCACATTAACACAAAGCACATTAAAGAAATAATGATCTTTTTTACAGGAGTGATGCAGAAACTCAAGTGGGCTTAAAGAATGAATCATTATCTTCTGTTTTATTAAGTAAGAGACTGCCCTTCACATCGGCTCATCGGAAATAATTCTTCAGAGTTCAGCAAAAACCAACTCCATGAAAATGATGCTTTTTCTTCTTCTTTTTATTTTAGAAAAAAGACATATTTAAGACAATTAAGCAAATATTAAAACATTATAAGTAATGTGTTTGCAGCAAGCAAAGAAGACATCTTAGCTTTTAATGTTCTTTGGATGATATTTGCTGACTCTGATTAAAGAGCTGCACAAAACAAACACCACAGAAGCTCCAGACTCATCCGGCTTGAGTGGACGCCTCGGGGGAGAAGGGGTATTATTAGATTACCTGTGATGGAGTGAGTTAGATGGCGTTTCCATTCTGAGCTGCAGGTGCAGTCAGTTTTGTCCACCTGTGCACTTCAATACGTGTGCATTCAATTTGCATCGTGACTGTGTTATCTTCCTGGAAACCCACAATTACCATACACGACGGCACGACTCTCTCATAAATTTCACGCTTCCCCTCGTCTTCGCAGGTCTAATTTGCCGTCCCCCTGCAACCACCTCGGCCTAATTGCATTTACTTGTTTGAGCAAATCCCATCTGGTAAACTCAGTACGCATTCTGAATGAAATGTCTCCCCTCCATTATGGTTAAAGTCTAATTCGACCGCTGCTTTCGGGTCATAGATATACATAAATGGAAAGACGGATCAATTATTATAAAAGATAAAGCAAACTATTGATTTGTTGTGGCAATTTTACCCCACACCAAACACAACAACAATGCTGGATTCTCAGATGTACACAATGAACAGGGACTAATGGTGTTTTCCATTTGAAGGAACTAATGAAGCTTCTCCAAAGGGCAGGCTTTGTTTTAGATATTCTTTAAACCAGTGTGCCTGTCTTTCAAAGAAAAGGCTGGCGGTTGCCAAGCGATTACAAAGCAGGTGAACCCATTAAAAATGAATGTGGAAATGGATTTCTTGAAACAGCCTTCTAAGAACATGATTCACGACAAAGTGACACCATCCACAGTATTGGATTCCAGTTGGTGTTCCTGAAGCCTTTGGAGCACATCGTCCTCCATCTTTCCGATTTTTTATTTTTTTTTTCCCCCCAGCCACAACCGACCGTCGTGTCTTTTCACACCATGGGGAAGTGACGTCGCGTGTTGACAGCGTGGCTCGGGCACGCCTCCACGAGGGAACCGAGGCGAGAGCGGAGAGCGCTTGAGAGCTACGCCGCGGCACGTTCGGAGCCACTCGTTGGGACTGGCATGGCTGCGTGCAGCTCAGCACTGCGATCCGCATCCACGAGGCTCCCGCCTGGACGTTTGCATTCCCTCTGCACGGCGGCACTGCCTTGATACGGCGCCGGACGGAGCAGCGGCGAGCCGTGCTGTGCTCTCGCAGCATGTCGCGGGGCATTGGGGAGATAGAGAGGGATTAATAAGAGGGGAGGGTGGGTGGGTGGGTGGGAGACAGCCTTACCGCACACTTGAGCGATGTTCCACGAGCTTCTGTCTCCCTCGTTTCCGAACCGTCAGGCTTTTCTGCACAGGGACCCTGGGACTAATGGAGGGATGCAATGATGCCGCTCTTCGCTTGTCATGCTTGAATCACAGCTTCATATATCCTTTTGTGTCGGGGACCTCATTGTCTTCGTCTGTCACTCGAGCCAGATCAACTGTGGGGTAGCGTGGCGGACAGAGCCCCCTCCTCAACCCCTCCCCCCCCTCTCTCTCCCTTGTCTGTGCCCCTGGCTTCTCAACCCTCCCGGCTCGCTCGTGTCTATTTACCTCTCTTAAGCCCTCCCCTCTCCGTTGAGCTCAGTCTCTCTTGCTCTCCGGTTCCCCACCTCTTACTATCTGGCTCTGTTGGCTCCTTCAAAGAGGGCAGCGTGCTGTTCTAACCCGGCTGCTTGCTGCATGACTTCCCGGGAAGCAGTTTTCACCGCTGCTCTGCCTCCTCAGGATTCCCGAGCCCTTCCCGGATTTCCATCTCTCCAAGGGCAGGATGTTCCTCCGCGAGGATTGATCCCCGTCCACCATTCTTCACTTTGCCCTTCCCCCCCCTAATCCTGATCTCCTGCCCTCTGACCCTCACCGCGTTGTTCTCTACCCCTGCCCGCCCCCTCCTATTCACCCTGAGCACCGAGCCTCTTTCCCTTCTCAAATCATTCCCCCCCCCTCGACCATGTTGCCATGTGTCTGCTGGCTCCAACTTATCCTCATCTTGCTGTCCTCTGTCTCATGGACCCGGGGGGAAAACTGCCCGTCGAACTGCATGTGCCCGGATCCTCACACGGTGGACTGCAGCGGCCGCGGGCTGACCCGTCTGCCCAGTGAGATCCCCCTGGACGTGCGCAGGCTGCTGCTGGCCGACAACTGGATAGCCCGCATCCCTCCGGACTTCCTGGTTCTGTACAGCGACCTGGTCTACCTGGACCTGCGGAACAACTCCCTTTCCCACATAGAACCGGGGACTCTCAGCACCTCCTCCAGGCTGGTCTTCCTGGACCTGGGCAGCAACAACCTGACGGAAATCCCCAAGGGGACTTTTGGGGAGTCTCGGAGCCTGATCAAGCTACGGCTGGGCAACAACCCGTACCTGAGCTTGGTGAGCGAGGACGCCTTCCTCGGCCTCACCTCTCTGAGGGAGCTGGAACTGGAGCGGAATGCGCTGTCTACGCTACAGGTGGGGGCCCTGAGTCAGTTGCCCTCCCTGCGAGCGGTGAGGCTGGAGGGCAACCCCTGGTTGTGCAACTGCAACTTTGCCAAACTGTTTGCATGGCTGATGGAGAACAGTCAGAAGCTTCCGAATGGTAAGTAGCAGCATCCAAGAATCGTGGGCTTGACCCAAATAACGCGTATCTGAGCCTAACATACAACGGCATTATTGCAAATCCACTGCAAAAACACAGCTCCAGTCTATTTATGTTTTCCCTGTAGGAGAGGGAACCCCCCCCCCCCCACCCCCTCCCTCTCACTTGTTCTAATTTTGTCTTTCTTCCTCCACTCCCGTAGCGTATAATGTGTGAGACTGACTATGTAATATGAAACAATACCACCGGTTTGAAAGGGAAGGGACGCTTTTATTTCAAAATACAGAACGAGACAATTCAAATGTGAACAACTCAACTATTATTAGGAGATTTGAGCCTTTTAGTTTCTCTGGTTCCACATGCACATAAACATTGTGTTGTATCGATCAATTTGCGGCTCATTTTTATATAATAACTATTTATGTAATACCAGCCATTTGCTGGACACTGTAATTCAACAATATCATCAATTACTCTAATCCTTCATCAAAGAATATGAAACAGGTTTACCTTCTCCGCTCCATGCATGTATGCAGTTTTTGGCCCGTATTGAAGACTCTGTCTGGCACTGGGATCCGGCCTGGGGGGTAGAGTTAGATAACAAGGCTGAAGTTTTGGTTTGCACGAGTGAATGTGTGCATGCATATCTGAGGAACAACACAAGACAAAGGGGATCACCGTGTCCCTGCAGAAGTATCCCCCTGCGTCTGAGGTCCGATTACATGGAGCTGATTGGTCTCATTCCCAAGGTATTGGATTCTAAAAGGTTGCAAGATGTAAAACATAAATAATCTGTGCTTATATCATTCATTTTGAGAATCTTAGACACTTGTAAAAAAGCAATATCTTCACAAACTATAATGAGGGTTTGTTCAGATAAACAAAGCAGGTTTTTACCTTATGTCAGCCATATGTATATTACTATTACTATTCGTGCCATTACAAAAGGACGCAGGCAGCAAGTGAAAGCCAGCATGGGGGGTGGGGGTGGCAGGATACATGAACAGATCCGACAGTTTAACCACACATGACTAGCTAGCATCCCGGGCTGTTATTGTATTCACATCAGGGTGTAATGTATGACGGGATTGTGCGTAATCTAATTGGTTAAGATTGATATGTGTGTAGGCATATGAAATACAGTACACTACTTGTAGGTGTTGTGTGAAAAGATATGCAGATGAGGAGAGGGATTGCGGTGTGGCACGTTGACCTGTATGTACAAAAAAATGTTTTTTCCAACGCATAAATAATTAATAGCAGTGGAATGACCCTCGCTTTTGTCATTGTGGAAAGCATTTTCTAATTTGTAAATTCTAATTAAAATCTTGTTCTGCTTCACAAAAGCTGTTTTGCTGACAACGCAAAAGAAAACTTGTATATTTAGGTCATTGTGTTCTGTGCTATTGATACTCCTTCTGCTTTCCTCAAGGGCTTCTGCGCAAAATGATACCAGTTTGAGCCTGTGAGGATGCAAGGTTGATAAACTGGCCAGAACTCCTAATTTCCCCTACTAACGGGCTGCAAATGCATTAATCACAGGTTCTAAGTATCTTTAAACTGCATGGTACAATGAATTACATCGGCAGCGCTGGCCAGGCAGGCGTCCACGACAAGAAGCCGAAGGCCTGGCCGAGCTTCTGGCTCCGGCTGCCAACTGGCCCCAGCGATCACACACACGGATATTGAGTCAGTATTGTGTACCTCGCTTCAAATGCAGCTCTTACATCCGCACCAGTGAGCGTTTGCTTTGCGTACCCCAGAGACGAGTCCACCGGCTTTGACTGAGCACACACACACACACACACTCACAGATGTATATGTATGGGACATCTGGAGTGTATGGGACATCTGGAGTACCCTACATTTGGTCTTTTGGGTTATTCTATTTCGCTTTGTGCCGCGCTAATGATGCAGGTGGATGGATAATTAAAAAGCAAAGGGAATAGTTACTATTCTTCCCTTCTGAGGCAATGCAAATTGGTTCGGTAACAGGTCAGAGAGAAGAAAACTGGCCATTGAACCGAAAGGTACCCGACAAAAAGTGTCTGTACACCTCTGGGAACTATTTAAAGGATAGTAGCTCTATTTTTCACAACGCAGTAGTTGACAACACGACACAAGTAGTTAGCTATTAACAATGGAATATGGTGCATGTCATTATGCTCACATGCGGAACTTTTGTTTTGTAACATGTTCGGATGCCACCAGTCAAAGTTGATGATAATCTAAGCAGTGCAGAGCACCGAATCCGTCAATGACTGATTTTGACTCTTTGGACATTTTGAAATACATTGTTTGATCCAAGCTAGTTGTGTGATGCCGTTTTGTCTAAATGCAAACTAAAGAACACAACTGGTTCACACTTGCAGGCGCTGTGCAGCATTCAGGCGTCATACTACTGCACCTCATTAACATAATGACTGAGCTCTCGATTGCGGAAAAATGTGATGACCTATTCCCTGGAACGCTGTGTTGGAAGTGGATACAAAATAACAGATGGAGACTCATTAGTGAAAGGGGATGACTTGACAAGCGCTTCAATATGTATCAGCTGCAACCAATATTATGATGGGTGCTTTGACTTAATCTCTCATTATTCGTGGAGATAATCAAGAAAAAAAGACAAAAATTGCTCTTTAAAATGTCCACTGTGCACTTCCATCCGTGTGGGTGTTGCATCTTCAGGTCTGATTCATTATACAACAAATCATTGACCGCGCCAGAAGATTACATTTTAAATATTCAGTGGATGTTTCCTCTCGTGAAACCAAGAGCTTCACTGATCGGCCCGACGCAAAGATGTTGAGGCACAAACGATCCTTTCACTGCTAACTAGATGCGGTGTTCAAACTTACGCTGTACACGGGAATATAAACTACTTCAACTATTTCAATTTTTTTTTTTTTTTTTTGTATTGTTAAATGAACCTGCGATGTGCTGTTCCAAAGCTGCATTTGATTCATAGCTTTAATCACTTGTCATTTCCTGTTTGTACAAAACACCACATGTTTTTCACTTTATCATTAAACCGTCCACAGGACAAAGTGCAGGCATTTAGAATCATCTATTCGAAGCAAGTAGTCCACATATATTCCTTCAGTATAGCGTTCATTTGTCTGACGTCGGGATATCCAAACTGTCATTAATCAGCAGGATAATTAAACATAATTAAATTTGAAAAATAGTCAATAAAATATGCACGGAACTGTGCGGCTATTTTAGGAGTCCTCCCTGAAATTCATATCCAGGGTTTCCTCTGCGATGGCCTGCGTTATACAGCAGCTGCAGAGCCCATGCTGTAAACCCAATTCCCACTCCATTTTTCACTTTCTGATTTCCCCCGAGATTTCAAGTCCGCAGAGACGGCACATTCTTCTGTTTGCATTCGTTTGATTACAGCAGGTCAGCATCACGAGTAGGTGGAAAACTCTTCAAATTCGGAACTGTTTTTGGATAGAAAAAAAATCACAAATCTCTTTCCACGTGGTTTCGTCACCTTATTTTGTGAAGGATCAGACCAAAAAGTATACGTTTTTTAAACCACCCCTCGGACTCATCAATCTTTCAATTGGGAGATGAGTGTAAACACGATCCACTGCTGTCTCCAGTGCTCCTGGGTTAAGGATGAACAAAGGCCATGTATAATTGAGCGAGACACAGTTCTAAGGAACATTGGCCCCAGGGTAATTGGAGCCAGAACTGCCTCCGGGGGCAGAGCAGGCCGGCTCCCACGAGACGCCGAAGCTCAAGGCCATCGTGGCATTTTCTATCAACACTTGCCACGACCTGGACAGTTTCACCGGTGAAGGACAGTTGATGAGACGGGGTCAAAGTCAAAATTTCTCGTTGCCCTCGCACCGTACCCATGCCATTTTTCCCCCCCCACAGACCTGTCGGCAAAAACACAGCAGGAGCACCTCAGAGGATACGAGCAGCTCGACGTGTCACACGGGTGACGACATTGCTTGCAATACCTTCACGGCTGCGTGGTGACACAAGCTGGCGGTTTATTTTATCTCGCCCTAATTGGATGTTTTAAGTCAAGATTTGAGATAAAGAGAGAGACGGACAGAGAGAGAGAGAGGGGGAGACAGAGATAGCAACAGAGAGCAGAGTGTGGATAGGTGGACGAAATTACAGTGTGATAGCATCGGCCGCTGCATGCGTGTACAGGAGCAGAGGGGGATAATCTGCCAATGTCAGGAATAAAAAAAAGGTGCAATGCCAACAGGGCAGGCTGTGTGAAGCACCGTGGATGACGGATACACTCCTGACTGCATGCTGTCGAGTAGTTTTATCATAGCGAATACTGCATGTTCTCGTGTTTGGGAGTTAGCTCAGGTCAATGTGTGAATTTGCTGTTTCAGTCATAAGATGTTTGGATGTCAATGAGTCTCCACACCGAAGGAATTCCCTCCTGGATGATTCACCCTCGCCCCGCTGTCACATGGGTGCTTGTCATTCTGTGCATTCTGCTCCTCTCAACTCCTACTCTTGCCCTCTTGTTGTGTGAATCTCACATCCTTTTCCCTTTCCGACTTCCCCTCGGCCTCTTTCTCTCTCTGATCACGACTGAATAATTCATCTCTCGCTGTAATTTTGTCCGGCTGGTTCTTTAGGATTTGACTTAAGTGGCACATTTCTCTGGTTTGATTAAGTAGGGAAGAGACAGTGCCAAGAGTCGTTATCAAAACTGGATTATTTAGTGTCTAGACACTACTGGTTTTGGCAACATGAGAAGACCCAAGGAAGGAGTCCGCAGGTTTGAGATGGTTGTAAATTTTGCATCGGTGCGCCGATCAATCTGGACGGACAGTGTGGCGTTGGGAGGAGGCAGGAGATACGAGCCTCGAGTATCAGACTGTCACAGCGAGGTAGATCAGTCACGGCTGCGACAGCAGATAGCCTATCCTCTCGACTGGCTGTAATCCTGAATGTGATCCATCAACTGCCCGCGCCAGGAATGTAACACAAAGCTGTGTGGGCCTACACACCTGATAGTGTTAGGGCATGGCATTTGTGTTATTGTCAGGCCTGATCCAGTTACACTTCTTTGTGATGTGTTCGGTGCCGTTTATGAACTGTGGAATATTTTTTTGTGTAGCTTTTATTAAGCACAAAACTATGACCCTTTGTTAAAATATCTCTATATCATGTTACATAAATTGTCCAATTCAGCAACCATCAATGTTTTAATGTCGCAGCGCATATGTGAATTCCTCTATTTGAGAACATGCATATTTAACGACTGTTTTACAACCAACAAACCCATTTTTCCTTGTGTAAACTGCTAACAATATTAGACAAATAGCTGCCTTGCCAAACTCCCCGACCTATTGGCACCAATGCTTGTAGGTTTGAGGGTAATACATCTAAATCTTTTTTGTTACTTTACCCTGATTTTTCTTGAGTTCTACTGGCAGCGCTAAGTCGAGTGTGTGTTAAAGGCCAGTTTGGAACTAGTTATAGCGTATGAAAAAAGCTTACACCTGTTGTAGAGCTACAATCAGGAGAAGATATGTGTTTAAAGTAGGGATATCAATAAATACATACAATACAAAAATAAAAAAATTCATCGCTGCAAACGTTTTTTTCACTTCTAATGCAAAAAGCTCTCTCCATCCTGCGCTACCGTCTTGCTTTCTCCGATGTAACTGACTGCAGCTAGCGGCCCTTGCGTTTTTCCGTTGTCAACTTCCGGTTTACATGCGGTTTACTTCCGGAAGTGAACTGGAAGTAAACTAACGTACGTTAATTACGTTAAAATATTTTATCGCATTACTCTTGGCTACATTAATTGCATAGATTAACCTGTTTATATTGACAGCCCTATTTTAAACATATAACTAATCAGTATATATTTTGTGGCGCTTTGGCATTCATATGGTAATACTTTATTTAGACTGCTGTCGCTCAGTTCGCCGCAGTTCTTTAGACATTCTGATCATTTTATTCACTAAATGGAAGACTTAAGCGTCAGAAATACAGTGCCGACTGGGCGTGAGCAGTTTTCAGAGCTGTATTTGGTTCGGTTGTGCAGTCATCACAACAAGGAAGCGCTTCCCATATGTTTTAATGTCTCTAATCTAAGGTCACATTCGTTAAGTCCGGACACCCTCCCTTTAGTGACAGATATGCACAACTCATCAGCGACAAGCTGTAATACCCAGAAATTGTAATCCAGGTGTTTGATCCAGAAGATTCCACTTTGGGACAAACAGCTGTTCAGTAATCCCCCCTTTTGGCAGTGTAATGAGCCTGTGTCCCCTATTGTGTCATTCTAATCTCACCATGCAAGGCTTCTGTTTTGCTGTGGGTGCATTCAATGTGTAGATGTATTCAAATAAATTACAAATATATTAACAATTGTACATTTTCTATGGAATACACATTTTTAAGACCCAAAGTGGAATTTCTCAGGATGGTTTGCTCCCATCGAGATCGTTTTGTTTGCATTAACCAACGTTTGTATCCATCCAGCATTGTCCTGATCACTAACTTATTATAATATGTGTGAATATCCTTTATCCTGTAGGGTAGTTTCAGTCTGAGATCAATGATCCATCGAGCGTCTCCTGGAGGACAGGAGTGTCTCAAAGGCGCACCGTGAATATGAATATAAGACATTCATCACAGGGACAAAGAGACAGGACAGGAGCTCCGACATATTGAACTTTCAGATGTATTTATTGTTTTTTTTGTCATTATATCAAGATGAATGTTTTGTCTCTCCCACTCAAACGGCTCTCTGGGAATCAATAACAAAAAGGTCAGTGTGTCCTGTGCGTGTCGGCCACTTTTTGAAGATTGTGAATACCTTATTAGCATCTTTAAATACCTTCTCTTTGCATAGCGACTCATTTTCTACAAAAACCTGCCATGTGCGCCAAACCAGCAGGACGCTGAATTATGAATACGAGCAGCCCAAGGTCACAACTCCCATTCTCAACAAGCCGTGAGAGAAGTTGGAAGTGAACACGAGGAAAAAGACAAAACAATTTTCTCTCCCTAAAAGCGCCGCTGAGTCAGAATGTCAATTGGAAACTGCTCTGTTGTTTACAAAGTGTGCGCCATGCGGTTAGTGACACAATTCTTTGAATAAGAGACTTGAAAGCAAACATCTTCTTTTGTAACCGTCACAGATTAACCACCTCTCAAACATGCTCATTAATGGAGCATTTAGGCTTTCTAATAGAGCATGTTCTTATATACTTATATGCCTCGGCTTAAACCTGCATTGACCTTCAGTTAGAGCTTCTGTCTCTTCAAACCACTCCCCACCAAGAGTTCCGTCCGCTCAGATCGGCTTTTGAGAAAAATATAGCGGCTCTTTGCAAAGCCTGGTTTTCATGGGGTCGGCGATGCCACGGTGATGTTGAAGGGGGTGGGGGGGGGGGGGGGGGGGAGTTATTATTATTAAAATTTTCATGAAAGAAGTAAATCCGAAAGATGTTGTGGGTTGTGGCTCAATGATCAGCGCCATCAATCCATTGACTCTTTTTCTCTGGCCCCCCCTAATTGTGTGAGTTATTATCGGCGAAACTCTCTCCTCGGTTGAGTTTATTCAGAAGTTAGCGCTAAACGTGGCAGCCACTCTGGTGACGGCGCTTCGTCGATTTGGAGGCGAGGGTCTGTTCTTCTTCCGTTCTATTTCTATGGTGAATGACCTCTGATGAAAGGAAGTACACTTTGGCCTAAGCTTTTTTTCTGGCAAAAGTACTAACCTGGAACACTAGATTGGGCAATTCATGATGCTTGAAAAAATATTTTGAGCTAACGCACACGGCCACAGCTCAAGAAGGATGGAAGCTCCATTGCAAATACATACTATAATACTAAAAACAAAGATTCGGTATGTAATAAAAAAAAGGAAGTTGTATTGACGTTTTGATGTTTGCTTGCATGCTTGTGTCCACTAATTGGATGTAATAGGAAATGTGAGAACGTGTATCTGGTATTAAGGGATTAGTGTCACTACGTTTTATCAAGCTCTTAAAGAGTTCAGTTACTAACCTATGAATACTTAATCAAAGGAGCTTGGAAGCCATTACTTATTTTTCCATTGTCACTTTTGAAGCTGGTCCAGGCTTTTTTTCCTATTCATTTACAAACATAAAATAGGGTTCCATCAACAGTCTACAACCACATTCATTCACTCGTTGGATTCCTAGTGGAATTTCACATGTTTCTATTATAGCAAAGACCCAGAATTCATGCACAGCCAAATGTGTGTGCATTTGCATCTACTGCATCAGTGGAAGCTGCCACCCACATCGCAAAGCTTCATTCCTACCCACCTATGAACTAACATTCACATCAATATCTCTAGTTTCTTCCCATACGGTCAGTGCAAAAATGGCCGTAGTTACTGGCTTTGTGTCTTGACGTTCCTGCATTGCTGCGACATACTGCGGGCATCATAGTAGGAGGGACCGGGCTCTTACCGGGATGGATCTCGTTTTGCAGTCATGAGTTGGAAAGAAAAGACTCAGTGGAAGGCTTGCGTCTCTGAAATGCAAACGTCCACCGTCCTGCCCCATTAGAATGAGCGCGAAACAATAATCTGGGTGAAAGTGACCGGGACACGGAGAGAGCCGCACTCACCGATTTATCGTACTGTCGTCGTGAGATGACTTTCGGTCATGGTGCCCTTGTCTCGGAATTTTAACCGATACATCAGTTTCTCCTTGAGATGAAACCAGGCGTTACATTCTGTAGGAAAGTGAATTGTTGGTGATGTGCCCAATGAAGCTGGAATTAAAATAATTTATTCTTGTTCTCTAAAATAACAGAATCTCCAAAGCAGCTCATGCTGAAAAAACACAACATCCCTCTGACAGTGCAAATGAAATATATACATGCACGCGCTGCTTGTGCTCCTGCATGATGTCATTTTGCATGCCTTGTAAATCTGTCTAATCCTATGTCCTTCTTCAACGCAGGAGTGGAGGGCATGGAGTGCTCCCTCCCCATGGACGGCAGACGTGTTTCCCTGACCCAGCTCTCCAAAGACAGCTTCCGCGAGTGCCAGGCCACGCTGACGCTCACTGACCTGCTCATCATCATCTTCTCCGGCATCTCCGTGTCCGTGGTGGCCATCATGACGAGCTTCTTCCTGGCTTCAACGGTTCATTGCTTCCAACGCTGGAGTAAAGGCACCAAGGGCGACGAGGAGGAGAGTGAGGAGTGAGGAGGAGGAGGAGGAGGGGGGGGGGGGGTGGGGGAGGGTCGACTCCGAGGAACTTTCATGCCGCCTCCTCCTCCCTGGTGCATATGCAGGACTGTTCATCCAGGACCTAAGCCCTGGTTCGGTTGCAGTTGTTTCCTCTGCACGGGGGTTATGGTAATGAGGGACATTCCCTAGGAATGAGTCCTGACTAGAAATTAGCTGTTGCATTGCTCCACCTGCAAAATGATAGATTGGGGTCATCTTCCGTGGCTATGGGCTACAGGCTCAATGTTGTAGTCCTAGATAGATATAGTGAGGCTGAACACCTGTAAACGATCACACAAAGAGGAGGAGGCTTTGCTCTCAGTGCTTTCACATTAGTTTTAGACAAGCTGATAACTTCTCAACGTGTAATCACATTAGATTGAGATCCTGTAAAGTGACATCCAAGTTTTAGATGATTTTCACGGGGACTCGTCTTGATGGGGCAGAGTCCGCCATGAAGAAAGGATGTCATACCGACCGAGGACCTCAGTAATTTACTGCCTATACCACGATATGCTGGCATATCCTGCCATTTACAGTGTCTTTTTTCTGGAGCCTCACTCACATTCAAAGCCACTTCTGTTGCTCCTTCTTAATGTGAAATGGTGGCAGAGTAAATTAAGTAATGGTCAGGTAGATTACATATTGTAGGCAGGAGGCATTTACGGTGGGTCCACACATCCATTCAGTAGTATATCTATTATATAATCACAAATTTATGTCCAAAAGAAAATAATGTACAGTCAAATGAAACATATAAATCAAGAGGACGTACTGCATATTCCTTAGATTGGTGTGACCTGTGTAGAAAGACAAAATAAGAGTATAATCTTAAATTACAGCAAACCTGGTATTAAATAGAATCTAAGTAGAACTACTGTGTCAAATAAAGCACTTTATATGGTGAACCAAATATTGGCGAACCCCTAATTACACTATGTAGACTGGTTTTGTATTCATCTGCCAAAGAGTAGGTTGAGGTGAGGGAGAGTTTGCATACGAGGACTTAATTTATTTATAGGATTTTAGTGAGGTAGGAAAGGCTGCACTACAGCCAAATCGCACCTCGTATTCACGTATTATACTCAAACCCTTATAGTCTCCAAAGATGAGCTTTTCCCTCTAGAACCAGCTGTATTACTTTGCCTCATTTCATGTGGAGTTTTAAACTGTTTTAAAAGGGGTCACTTTAAGAATATATTTTTTAATATACAATAATATTTTTTAGATTTACAGAATTGAAGAACACAGTCAGGTTCTCCTTTTTAAGAAAACTTCTTCCAATATGATAAGTTGCAGATTTTGATGTCCTCATGAAGTCCTCATGAAAAGATATTTAATAAAGCAGCAGTGCAGTGCAATCCAGATTAAACAAAGGTCGCGCCTTGAATGCCATGTGTTCATTTGCATCCTGTATGTTTAAATCCTCTTCCATTAGGATTTGGAAAGCTCAAAGCTACAGCATTTCGTCCCCAATGCTTATACGGCGTATTGTGTTGCTTCCTACATTTTTGTAAGGCATGAATAATTCACAGAAATTAAGATATGAACCAGAAAGAATGTCAAGCCCCCAAATGCAGAGAAGAAGAGCCGCAAGCACAAAGAGTTATAATTCATGTGTGGTTAACAATGGATAAAAAGGACTTCTACATGCCTGTGTCGGTTAAGAACAATTTGTGAGCCTGAAAGTGCAGCATCAAAGAGCATATTTTGCATAAATGATGAGAAATACATATTTATTTTTGTTATATTTAATTTGCAGCAATAAAAGCACAAAGATTCTCGCAGAATGCTAATGGTTTCTATTAAAAGAAGAGACACATCCCATGTTGGTAACATCTCCTGTGGTTATTTTTTTTTTTCATCAATGTGCATCGTCACGTGTTGGGTTGAAAATGCTCCGTCCTATAAATAGTGTATTAGTCGCACTGTATGGAATTCAAATGGCTACTGATTTGATTAAAAATCTGTTTTCCAAAATAAAATCTAAATAAAAGGCTAATGCTAGAGAATTTCATTTCTGCCACTCAGTCTCTAATGACAACAAATAACTCAAAGTTAATAGAGGGTCTAAATAGGACTCTTAGCAATTCAAAAGTATGAAACCATTTCAATGCATATGTTTTGGAAAAACAAAAGCGTTTTGAAAGCTAACCACCACAATAACCGCTAAAGTCAATTCGTTAGGTTTTAGTGGTTCCCTCCCCAAGCGAGAAACTGCTTCCTCGACAGATGTCGGTGGATGGAGACTTCAGTCGAGGAACCAGATGGAAAGTTTTATACATATCATAATTGTTTCCAACTACTGTGTAGTTACTGAATATCAACAAACTGTTGTGTTGGCTTAGCTGTTAGCTTGAAGCATATGTTAGCATGACACTTTTCTTTCTCCTACTCATTTTATTAGGTAAGAAATATCAGCACATTAGAGCATGCACTGTTGAGTTATCTACAGAGTAAACTCCAGATTCATGTATATTTTTCTATTAAACCTTTCGGAATGAATTGAAATGAATTTATTTACTCTGTCAGTCCCCAAAGCACATTTCTGGCATCGCGCACCCTGAGAAAGCAGAGACACTGCTGGCTGCTTTCCGACAGTTTTGTTTCAAAATGGCTTAAGATACCAAAATCCATGTTACCGTATGTTTTGTCAGATGAAATGTCCGAATGGCTCAAATCTAAATGAGGTGACAGCTAAGAGTGTGGCGTTGTTGCCGCGGCTGAATGCATTTCCAAATGTCAAACAGTCCATGTGTGTAGCTCTATGTTGATGTTTGCTAAAAACGAAAAAAAGAAACACAATAAAATACTTTTTTTTCCCTGTCTGTTGGCCTGGTGTGTGTAGAAAATACAGCGTGACCATTATCAGCGAACACCTGCACGTCCCTGCGACACACGCCGACCTGCTGGAAGTAATAGTCTTCAGTAAAGGGCTGCTCTGCATGCACGTGATGTGACAGTAACTGTGGAAATGTGATTCTAATAGGTCACATCTACTGCTTTTTTTTCTTCTTAATAATGACTCAATGATGATTCTGAATCTCTCAGTCTCATCTCCCGGAGCTGAAATATTTTGTCTCGTCACCGCAGCAGACGAGCAAGGCTTCTCGGTAAACACGGCTCAGTGTGTTACCTCACACAACACTGTTATCACACTGCAGGTGTGCAAATTGCGGCACTATTTTTGGAAGGGGTGTTAGATAAATCCAAAACTAAACCCCTGCGTGTGTTTGTAGTCCGTTCTTACAAAAAGCTCTGTGTGCATTTGCAAAATCTGCGATGGGTCAAACAAAAGCCGAATTGGTGCACAGTTTCATCCCCGGGACGTGAGGATTTTTTTCTTTGTGTTTCTGTTTGCTGCGGCGTCCAATTCTTCAGCTCACGACTTCTTTATCGACAGAGGTCTGCCTTTCTCTATTCATCCCTACTTTTAGGCATTCATTTCATGAAGGGATGGTGTGCTTTTCCTCGGAAGTCTGATGTCACATAATCACAGGATGAAACAAGACCCCCCCCCCCACTCCTTAGAGTACCGAAAAAGCAGTCAGGCCAGAGAACAAAAACAAACAAATCCTTACTGAATTAATTCCATATTCCAAAGAGGAATTGCCACATTGGACCGCAAACAGCATATGTGAGACTCGCGCACCCTGTGCAAGTGCAACCGTGGAAAAAGAGGCCTGTGAGGGTGGTGGTCGTGATGAGGATTCTCCTGCAACCATTTACCTCATTTGGTTGTCATGACTACACAGCCGGAGGCCTGAGCACTTGGACACCGAGGCGGGAACGGGGGGGGGGGGGGAGAGGGAGGGTCGCTGGGAAGCGCGGCCCGGAGTGAGGCAGCCTCGCCTCTTTCTCCACGCATCAGCTAACTGGACCTGGCATGAGAAAAAAGGAAAGAGAAATAAAAATGTGCTCTTGGACCCTGTGAGATAATCTGTGGCTTTCACATCCATCCTCCCACTTTGGGTTTGTCCTAGGCGTGTGATCCGTGGGGAAGATTAGGATATTCGTTTCTGCAGTCTATTGTTGAGTGTACTGTACAGTATGTAGTAATGTCATCAAATCCAATCGGATTACAGAGGATGCCCAAAATAAATGGCTCACGGAGAAGGATTAAATACTATAAACCAGGTCACTTAATTTCTACGATAATAAACGAAAAAGAGTGATGCTTTAGTTCATATGTCAGACACTGAAGAATGAAACCAATAATCTGACGAATAAGAATTGTGCTCTGGAAAATAATACTTTTCATTGATTTTTTTATTCATCAACAGCTTCCCTTTAGATCTGTTCCTGACCTACAAAGACAGGAAGCGAGCGGGACCGAGCGGAAAGTAAGCCAACCCTCCGAGAGGAAGCTTTGAATGAATAATGGTCGGGTGGCTTACAGGGGGATCAGGGTCTGTGGAGGAACTAGCAGCAGAAGGGTCGGGTTGCAAAATAAGAAAAGCAGCACACACCTGATGCTTCGCTCTCTTCTCTCAGGAACTGACACAACGCTCCCTGGTTCCAGAGAGGTGCACGAGATTTAGTTGACATTTACATATGGTAGCAGTCAGGATTGGCCAGTCTCTGCTTACAGTAGTGACTTTCCACCAACACACACGAACCTATCAAGTCACCGAAGGAGAACAGAGCTACTGAGAAACCAGAGTGAGCATCGTGTCTTTGGATGTGGCATGTCGTTTAACATCATATGTGATCTATATGCCTGTAGGAGCCTAATGTGGTGGCCCTGTCGTTGGGTCCATTGCTCACCTGCATAAGCGATGAGGTCATTATTGACACCAGGTGTCAAACCCCGGAGTGAAAGGGTTTTGAGTGAGCAAAAAAGTATCTGTACACAAACAGATGAACTAAGATCAACGGCATGTCGGTGGATTGTGTCTGCAATGAAAGGCGAACGTGGAGGTAATTGAGGCTCAGACGGATCAATCCGGAGGAAACCAGCAGCTCAGCAGCTCAGGTAATTGACCGGGCTCCTTTAATGATGCCGGTCACCTCCGTCACTTCAAATGGCCTCGCCACCTCGGGTCAACGCATTGATTCCTTAGATTTCTTTCAATTTGACCAAACAATTTCGAAGGCAAGCACTGGCTGCTACCTATTTTTTTTGGCGGGAGCGTTGAAATGTTATCCGCCGTGGCGAGGGCCAGGCGTGGAACGGGGGCCGCCACGGGCATCAGCGCATGCTGCAGGCAGACCGCTCATCCGCTGCACCGACTAGCACAGCGGCAGGACGGCGTACTCCCTCACACTCCGTTTGCATGTCCCATATGTGTATACCAAGAGGATGAAACAAACCATTTCATCATGAATAACCCGTTTCTTCCCTCATGCTGTTGAGGTCACGCTTATCGTGCATCCGAAGCACCTTTATCCTGATCTCATTTGTTATTTGTAATGATTAAGACTTAAGAGGGAGGGGGGCATTTACACCTCCTGTAGTCGGCACAACACATCCTCACCCAAATTCCTCAAATACTGCAACTAGACGTAGCCTTTATTAAGGCGTTTTGGATGAGACGGCACGTCAGTCCCCACTTTTTGTCCTTAAGTCACACAATGGAGTCACGTGACTAGCAGGACCCACGGCGGAGGTGTGTATCATTTCCAATTAACGTCCACACTTATTTATTCATTGCTGATGTAGAGTGTGCCTTAATGAAGCGGGTGTGTGTTTACAGTGGAGTTAACGGCGCGCCAAGGTGCATCAATGTCAGACTCTGCAGGAGCGCGGCGGCGGCAAGTGACCCACTGGAGGTGAGCAGGTTGAGCAGAGACACAGACGTCAGACATCAACATTGATATTCGTTGCCGTTCGTGGAGTCAAACGTAATCAGGCGCTGTGGCTTGCGGACACACACACGCGCACACAGCACTTGATAAACTACACGACGCGAAAGCACCACTTCTTATGTTGATTTCATTTACCCGTGTCGATAGTCGAGATAAATAATTCATGTTGAAAGCACAAGAGGAACATTGGTGGGGCGGGGGAGAAAGTGTTTCGTCCCGCGGGTTGATGGGTGTTGAACTGGAGGAATTAATCTGACACGGCGAAATCATCAAAGGTGAACGGTGAACGAGCAAGACGGTAACAGCACGACCCGTCACTCACACCGGCTTCCCTCGAAAAACAGGCCCATGAGGTCACCGCGTCGCACCTTCAGGGCTCGGATCCTACATCCGCACGCAGCAGGGAGGGCAGGCGGCGCCCCACCAGGAAGCAGTGAAACTCCAATGGTTTTCACCTATTTGAGCTCTGATGTAAGATGCGGGCTTGCCATGCCGTGGAGCAACGTTACTCAATTTCGTATTTTTAATAAGGAAACAAACGCAGTCCTTTTTTATTATGGTAAGAAGAAAAAAAAGGAAATAGAGCATCTTTCAGGAGCACTTGGCCCATAGCTCGGTTTGAGCATCCCTGACCCGTGGAACACGCGTTTAAACCCAAACGAGAGAAATCCTCGGGCTTCACAGCTGTTTTACAGAGGCGTCAATCAAATGTGACGTGGGACGGAGCGGCATCGTGCGCCTCGTCTCTTTCGACACGTGACAGATTTACCCAAAGTGTGGTTGTCGTTGTCTGACCAATGGCTCACATCCCAACCGGGTCACGTGACATAATGTCAACTCGCTTTAAGCTTTGCATGAGTTGTCACGCTGAGATTCAGATCCGAGTTTTCAGGGGGGGGGGGGAGGTTGGCGACGAAAACGGACAAACAAATAATGAGGAATCGCGATGAACCCCGGGTGTCATCAAAGGTAAACAACAACATGAACACTAGAAGTCAGAGAGGAAGAAAATAAGAAGCTGGGGAGAAGTATAAACCACAGAGAGAACCACTTATCTGAGAGCTTTTCTCTACACGAAAAGACTTTCATCATCTGGCCTACTTAGAGGTCGAAGATGGATCGGGGCTGAGGCCGCCGAAACGAAACTCCGGAAAGTAAAATGGAACAAAGAGGAGATTGCGGACAGGCCACATTTGTTCTACTCGGCGCGTCGCTCAGTGGAACGTCCTCGCTGTGTACTCTACCCAATCCTGTCCCTTTCAGAAATGTCAAGGCAGAGCCTGTGCAAACAGGCCTCGTCCACACTTTGACGACAGGCCTGTCCGCCGCGCGGAGCCACTCGGATGAATTCTTGCTGATGGATAAAAAAAAACAAGGTGGCAAAGTTTCCTGCGGGGCCTCGCAGCGCCCGCACGCCGCAGGAGAGGAACAGTCGGGCGCAGTCACCTTGGACCGGCCGAACCCTGTTTGCTCTCCTCCACTACGTCCCGACGCGCGGAAACAATCGACCATGGCCGCCGCGGGGGAGGGAGGGAGGGGGGAGGAGAGGGGGGGGGGGGGACGCGTGGGCGATAAATCATTCACTTCAGTTACTGAGGAAAATAAAGACTCTACAAATGTTTCCGAGTTGGAAAACGGCGACACGTGTTACCTCTGAAAAAGTAGGTTGCGATTTTCAATATTCAATATCAGCAGTTCTTTTGAAAACGTTGTAGTATTAATAGTAAGTACTAAAATGAATATAAAAGGACAATCCAGACCGTCATATGGCACCTTACGATTGGTCTGCACAACACACACGCAGTGAAAAGCACTTTGCTCATGAAACAAGACGCTCATTGATCCGCTCCAAGTCCTCAGCGAGAAGGTCGCAGCAGCCTCCTGGAACCAGTAAGAACATCAATACTGGAATTATTTAAAACAGCTTTATTAAAAGACCTCACGCAAATGCTGCCTGTTTGAGAACCTCTCGTTGTACCTCCCTCGTTCGTCCAGCGCCAGCAGTCAAAAACACTTTGATTCTGGCGCCGTCTGCTGTAACTCTGCAACACCGCCGCTCTCATTACTACCTGTGCACGTCTCATGCAACCATTAATCCCGCTGGATCAGAGGCCCCCGCCTGAGCCTTCGTTTAATAGCTTTGCTTCAAGGTTCGATGGGAAACACCTTAAAAGGAGCCCTTTGTGTTGACCTTTGCCCCAGGCTTCCAGGGCCTGCGTGGAGCAGCTCTCAACGCGGAGCAAATGCAGTTGTGATTGACTAGACTTTGCACAGCTGTCGAGAAGGTCCAGAATGGACGGGTGGGGCTCAACTTTTAAGCCTACGCGCACGAGTAGTCAAAGGTTTGCCGTGAAAAAGTTATTCTGAAAGAAAGCTAAAAATAAAGCTCACTTATTACTGAAGTTTGAACTTTGAAGAATGAAAAAGAATAAAACCCCTGTAAATGGTCATGATTGTGTATTTCACATTACTTCACACTACTGAATTGTAACTGATTTTATCTGTGAACCCACTCGATAGTTAGAGGATTCTAAAAATATCTTTCATAAATCTGGCCCTTGATTGTTTCACTTCTAACGGGACTTGGGGTCGTTCAAATTTACGTGTTTCTCATCTAAAAACTTGACTTTAGATGAGTTTAACCTCCACCGCATTAATGATTCGCTGATATATATATATATAACGACCATAAAGCTTGACGTGCCGTTTAATCCTCCGTTTCAGTGTTAGAGATGGTAAACACGAGGGATAAAAAGGGTCCGGTTGTGCAGGTCGGGCCCGTCTCGGCCGGGACCGGAGCGGAGCAGATGGCGCTCTCCGCTATCGCCAGCGCGGCCCAGATTAGTGGCGGCTTTGGAGGATGTTCACATCTGTTTGGAGGAGGGCAGGAGGGGGCTGAGGGGGCTGCATGGGAGACCACAAAGAAATGTGTTATTCACACACTAGCTAACTTTGAGGAAGACGTTGTGGAAGAATTACAGATACAGAGGTGTTAAATGCACAAAAGGTCGCACCCAAAATCCAAATATAACAGAAGCGTCATGACTCATGCTGACTATTAGCCCCAAAATAAAAGGGAAGCTGCCCCCCCGGGTTCAAAGCGCTTTTATTCAAGCGCTAATTGTGAGCAGTTAACACGAGACAGTGGAGGCCTGTCCAGCCGTCCCTGTGGTTAAGAGGAGAGGACGGGCTGTCCTCCAGGTGCAGACAGCTTGTCACTACGAACAAAGGCCTCCGGCTGTGATGACGTGAGTGTGGAAGTGACGCTTCTCTGCCGTTCTCATCAGTGAGAAGATTTAAGGCCCGTCCCAAAAGCCACGGAATGATTATGGTTCTCCTCTTCTGTTTGGAAGTGTGGGGGGGTTATGTTGTAAACTCAAATGTTTCCCCCTTAAAACGGAGCACGTGGAGCACGTGTGTTCACAGCATTTCATCATGCGGCATTCCGATGATGGTGCTTGTTCCACCACTATATACACGTGTTACGTGGTGTGCATGCATGAGTCTGCAGCCTGGCCCCCGGGCCTTAAAGCCCAACCTACTCTACTAATTAGAGAATAAATCAGAATGTTAAAGCACCAGACACGCTAACAATCACAATAGAGCTGAGGAAATAATGGGAGTCAGTAACTTAAGATTTGTAATGATTCTGGATATGCAACTCAAATAATTATAATAAATGCAACATTTTAAGTCAAATAATGACCCTATAGGCAGCCTCACTGATTATGTATTCAAAGATATTTCCCCCTCAGCTCATTGTGTCACTGTATTGAGCCAGGCTTCACAATAAAATAAATAAGCACGAAAAAATGAATCATAACTAATGTTAGAGCATCTCCAAAAAGGTTTCTCACCTATGATTGTTCCCTCAAGTTGTCTTTAATCAAACAGAATTTTGAATACCTAACTGAACTTAGAAAGTGGAAACACACAATGCACAAACATTCAATATCCGTGAAAAAAAATAAATGAATAAATACAAATATTCCCTGTAAGCACATGAGTCACAGTCAAGATCATTAAAGCAGGAGCCTAAATAATAAAGCAATGCACAAAAAGTCACCTGTGAGGTCACGGGTGATCGCCTCGTGCAGAGAAACGGCGATGCACGCTGTGACAGAACATCCTGCCGGTGGGATGAAAGTAACTGATGAAATGCATATGCTTGACCTTGACGAGCCCGACGAATCGAGCAGTGGGGCAGGCCGAGGCCGCGCTGCCACTCGTGCTGCGTTTGAAGCGCTCCGGCCGGCAGATGTATTTTACTTTGGAGGGGTGGGCGCAGTGACTTCTGGAGCAATGCCTTCCATGGATCAAAAGGAAGGACTCTCTGTCAGAAGTTGTTACATGTACAGCCTGTGAGGCCGCGCTGCAGCCAGCCACCGACTCAACTGAATCGGTTGTCAAAACACATCACAATAGTGATGAGACAAACGGTAAATCTTACCTTCGGAACCCAAGGAACAGCTCTCAGAACAGCCGTTTATTTAATGCATTTCCAAATGAGGACAGTTTAACGATCTGCTAAATCTGATGGCAGCGATTTGTCCTCACGCTTATCTCCAATTTGTCTTGTTTTTATTTGCAATACAGCATTAATATTAGCGGTTCGCGTGTCTGGGGAAAACTTTAAAAGGTGAGTCATCTCTAACGAGACACCGAGAACGTGGAGTAAAACCACTCGTTTGTTGGAAGAAATGTCTTAGAGAAAGCGTCTGGTGTGTTTATCACATAACAACAACGTAACGACCTTGAAAAGGTCAAGCTCACCCGTCCTTGCAAACGTACGATCCAGCAGAAAAGAAAAAAAAAGAAGAAAAAAAAAAACGCCGACTGAGGTTTTGTGACAGGTTGTCGGAGCATGTTTATCACAGTGAGACCAAACGGAGTGACTCATCACCTGCAGCAGCGTCATCACACATTTACACGGGATTCACAGGTGACACCCTGCGTGACCGAGGGTGGGATTGTAATGACTCGGCCTTCTTCTCTTTTGGGATAGTGGTGAATATGAATATGAATATGTACATTGTGTACATTTTTCATGGTAAATGTCCATAGTGAAAACATTGATGCAAACTAGTAATTCTATTTTTATATATCATGTAATATACCCACGTAATGATTTGACCGCGTGAGAGTGGAAAAAAGTACAGTTACACAAACTTAAGTCAGCAAATGAAGGTTCTAGTCCATTATAATCAGCAAAGGATGTGCAAGGATGAAGGTAAAAAGTAATGCACCTTTATCTGAGAAACTTCAGTCCTGAATTCTACCTTTGTAATGACTTCACGTGATCTGAAATAAAGCTGATTTCAAGGTGTCAACAATCCAGGCAAAAGAAACGCGTTTGTTTCCTCTACTTCCATTAGGAAAATATCTGAAATTCACCCAGTGAACTAGAATAATCATTTGTTTAATCAAAAAGGGTAGGTAATTAACATTGTGCCACCATGATTGATGCAGTGAGTCAGTCCCAGACTGCCACCTAGTGATGATCATAAGTCATTGCATAATTTAGACATTAAGTCTTGCTTTTAGTAAAAGTTAGTGAATAATCCAATCAAAATTCTTCTCATTCTAAATAGACTAAAAAAATGGCTAAACTCCTCAAATTAGTGTTATGTTACCCCTCTGCTCCGCTTTGTTATGGGGATTTTATCTGAAGGGTTATGTAATCAAGAGTTCGAGCAGACGAGAGGAAAGGGGAGTCCCGGAGGTCACCAGCAGAGGTCAGCCATCCGAAAAATCATTTCACTCATTTCAAGGCAGCATTTAGCAAGACAAGAGCCTAAAATGAAATGCTGTATTTGGAGATACATGTGTATATCTAATTCATCCCACAAGTATTTAATATGTTTTAAATCCTTTTGTTTTTACATTGGAACCAGTAATAGCAAGAACATTGGCTTTATACCCAGACAAGTATCAGTTACATGTTCCCTTTGACACAGCAAATAGTATTTCATGTCTTCTAACTCAAGGACCAGCCTGCACCGCATGTGATGTTAATACATCATTACATTATTCAAAGTTTTGCTTCTTACTTTTCTTGCTTTTTGGTGAAAAAAAAGATACAAAATAGAAAATGATTTCCAATGCTGAATGTTGTAAATGGGGGGGGGGGGGGGGGGGTCGGGTCCCCATCAGAACATCAACAAAGGCAGCCGTCAGAGAAGACCGTAATCCTCTTTCTTCAACGCGTCCTTTAACTTTGAGAAGATCCAGTTGAGATTAAAGTATTATCTCTTTCCATCATCTCCCTGTAGATCTGTGGTTTACCCTCCTCGTGCCAGGACAACCTTAAGCAGATTAAGAAAGGTTACCCTCACAGGAAAACCAAGACTCTTGTTGATTTCAATTCATTTCATGTTTACAGTTAGTTTGGTTGAGTGCCGCTTTTTAATTGAGTAGCATTTTTTTTAGAGACTTTATTTATTTATTGATTTAAACCAGCCTCAGAAAATAAGCAACATAAAATGTAAATCACTTACATTGCTCTACAGATATTCCATGAGGAAAACCCCTCAAAACACCGCCCTTTCCCATGACCTTTTGTACCCAGGTCACCTGCTGTCTCTTGGCCAATCAGGGGCCACTTTGACCCAGGTGGTATCCACCTGCCCTCATTTAGAGCCAAGTGGTGGTGAATCCAGTTTGACCAAAGATATACACCCTCTTAAAAGGCTTCAGAAAAGCAAGCTGGTGGTAAAGGAAGTTTTTTCCTCTCAGGAACGTGTAAAAGACACTGAATGATATGCTGATATCGAAACACGTCTGTAAATATTCATCGTTACGAGCAACGTGGTCTTGAAGTTGAACTGCAGCCGGATACCACTACGCCTTCACCAAGAACAAATCGGAAAGAACATGAGGGCACGCAACTGTAGTAAAAGCTTCTTTTTTCTTTTAAACAGACTATGAGGATACATTTTCCTGTTCACTGGTGCGAGCAATTGAAGAGTAAAGTACATTTCGATATAAAAGCCCAAATATGCTGGGACGGCCATAAAAACTGTCACCCAGATATTGTTAATGGACCGGTGCTGTGTTTTACACCTCGGTGACGGCTCAATCGCAGGCGCGCCTGTCTTTCAGTTCTTTGGTGTTTGTCTTTAAAAAAAGGAGCCATCCTTCTTCACAAGCGGAGCCGGTTTGAAACCAAAGTATGATGTCAAATGGATTTTCAGACCGGAGGATGCTTCTCTGTCACAACTCCATCAGTAGACTGATACAAGAGAAACACTCTCAGTAACATTAAATCATACTTTCTACCCTGGGGATATAGCCGAGCACTAACTTATCCGTAGTCAAGAGGTGAAACTGGTTTAGTACTAGTCATTAATTTACCGGGTTCTAGAAAAATAAACCAATAAGACGAGGACATCAGGGTCTCAAAGGCCAAAACAATAAACAGAACTCAGCCACCAACTCGCTACTCGAGCCACAAAACAGGAATAAAACAGATGGTAAAAGACCCTTTAAAACCATAACTAAGTCATGGGATGGAACACCTATCATGAAAATAAAACACATCATCAGAACATCCTTTTGGCAGAAGATATGTGTGATGCTATCATTGCACCATGTGGGGGTGCAAAGGCATCATTTTTCAAAGCGCAGCAGTGGTAATTGTAGTGGAGATCAACAACATGCTTTTCTCAGTCAGATGCTTTTGTTTAGTTCTCTGTGGACGGATCCTGTTGAACACGATGAGCTGATTTCCATTCAAACATCACAGGATATAGAATCCAAAGAAAAAAAAAACACACCTTCTGTTTCACACTTTACTACATTTTTAAGTGGGAAAAAAGAGACCCTGCCAACAAAAGAGATTTTCTCGTTACAATTCTTCACCATAGAATTTAATGGAAATCCAATTTTCAAAGGGATGTTTTAAAAGCTATAAATCCATTGGGCTCCCACACTGGTGTCATAAGTGGTGCACAACTAAGGTGAGGAGTGTTATGGACTTTATTATGCAAAAAGTCATGGTGGAAGGCTTGCCAATGCTCTTGGAGCGCTGTCTGTCTCTAAGCCTTTATAGTTCCAGAGCTGATGGCTGGTTCTCTGCCAGATGCTCTGCTCAGAGCTCACAGAGGCTCAGGCTGAGTGGAAAAGTCCACTGCTTTTAGTACCTAAGCAGCAGTGATGAGTTCAAAGTCAGAAGCAGAGTGATTCATCTTGGTTCCATTGACTCAAGAAATAATGCTTCTCTGTGTAGGGTAGCTTTACGTATATATATATATATATATATATATATACTAGATTTAAACCACTTACCCTTTCAATAGCAAATAGAGAGAGTACTTAATGCAATTTAATCCATTTACAAATTGTAGCATTGCCTATTGTAGTAGTACGCATTGTAGAGTTACTTTAATGTACCGTTATGTATTGTAGCGTTACATATTGTAGAGTTAGGAAGTGTAGCGTTACGTATATAGAGTTACGTAGTGTGCCGTTGTGTATTGTAGAGTTACGTATTGTACAATCACGTAGTGAATAGTTCTGTATTGTAGAGTTACATAGTGAAGTTAATTATGTAGAGTTAAAAAGTATAGCGAAGTGTTTTTCTGTCAATACCATAATTTAGCATCATGCTGTTCAATGTTATGTAGCATGCGGTGTAGAGTAATGCTACGTAGCCTGCGTAATGTAATATTACATAGTTTAGATTTACATAGTGTAAATTTACATAATGTATTATTATCTACACTATAGAGTATTATCATGTTTAATATTGTTTAGTGTTGGGCTTTGAGCAAAGGCACTAGATAATGTTGTGTATATGTTACCGGTTTCAAATGGGAAGTAACGGCAGTAACAAAAAGATTCGTTATGGGGTTCGTTACTCTCACCTCGATGTCCGCCTGGAAAACAGAATCCCTTTGTTAGCGAGAGAATGAACGAACCGCCATCTTTAGATCTCAATCTCAATATCTCTTTATTACAATACATCAAGTAATAATACCATACAGTAACATTCCCTAAGGTAAACATATTTCAGTTTGTTAATGTAAATTTAACATGTCAATAAAGTTTTCTACACCTAACAGTGTTCATCTTCAAAACTTACATCCTCAAAATACTGGCTTAACAAAAATAAATGTCCCTCTCTTAAAGTGCAATAATAAATGCAATCATATCACCAGGATAAGTCCTACTTCAAGCTATATAGTTATCTATAGTTATTGGTTTTCTGCTAAACTTCAGAAGTGCATCATCAAACACTCTCCGGCTATAAAGGAATATTTACATGACTTCAGTCACAACATGAATAATACACATAGGGAAACTTAACATCTCTCTCTTTTCTCAACATATTTACAACATGTCAGGATATTTAAAAACTCGAAACAAGGCACCGTTGGAGAGTGAGGACACCAATGCACCGACCCATACATTGAGTATCAATACGCTCATGCAGAGCAACTGCGCGCGCCATAGTGGACACACGCCCTCTCCCGCGATCACGAACGCGGCTCTCCCACTCGGCTCCACCCACCAAACATTCACACACGCCCTCTCCCGCGATCACGAACGCGGCTCTCCCACTCGGCTCCACCCACCAAACATTCAACTTCCAACCCGCAACAGCTAATACACACCCCGGGAGGAAACAGTTCTTGCTTTTACCCCTGAGTACGAACCTGAAAAACAGAATCCCTTTGTTAGCGAGAGAATGAACGAACCGCCATCTTTAGATCTCAATCTCAATATGAGAGAAAAGTAAGGCGTCCGTCACTCTAGGCGGCGCAATGCAACCCCACTCGCACTTTGGTTCCGCTTTACCTGGTTCCCCCCCAAATCAATGCTGAACAACACAATAAAAGCTGCGATACTTAGGAATGCTCTCAACTATTATAATAACATATTTTGTATAAAATCCCAATTGTGTTACCACATAAAAAGGTGCATCACATATAGTTTAGTTTAATGTTGTGTGATGTAATTTTACGTAATGTACACCGTTGTGTAATGTAACATAACAGATAACAAGTGTAATGTTACATAGCTTTGCACCGTCTAATTCTTTTCAGCAGTTTTAGAAATAACTACCTAAATTAAATACTCTAAATTCATTAGGTTCCCAACATATCCATCCAAAGATCAAGATGCTATTTGGTTTTGTATGAAAAACATAGAAGCACTAAAGAAACTAGCAGCTGTTGAACACATGTGGACTGACTTTAGTAATGGTCCATCAATACAGCAGGAGTGCAATGCATACTTGTATACTTGCATTCTGTATTCCTTTCTGTGGCACACAAAGACCTGCATACATGATAAAAGCACAATGAACCCTCAGAAGTCCCCACACGTTGGGTCGGCAGGTGTAAAGTGGAGGAAACATCTGAATGGGCCATAAACTTGAAAGGCATTTCCTCTTTGTGAGAAGAGCAAGAAGAGTTAACTGGGTGACTCTATGGGGTTATATGAGGGGGGTGGGAGGAAGGAAAGCAGAGAGGGGCGGGGGGGGGCGTGATACTTCTCTGGAAAATGTATTGGTCAACTCGGAAAAACAGGTCCAAAAAAAAAAAAAAAAGAAGAGAAGAGCAGGAAAATGCAGGGGTGAGGGGAACCGGAGCTTTGGCCTGCGGATGAACCCATCGGGGACTTTGCTTGTCGGGGTCATTCCAAGTTCAGGTCTTTCCCTCGCTGACTCTGCGAGAGCGTAGGAGCTGTCCATGGCTGAAGGGGCCTGCTCTTGACGGCCTCCAGCCCCTGCTGTGAGCTCCCCAGGGGCCCTGTAACACAAGACCATTTCCAGCAGGAGCTCTGCAGGGTGTGTAGGGAACGAGGGCATGCCCTGGGTAAACTGAGGTCATTCCGGGGGGGGGGGGGGGAGGGTGAGGACAGCCACCTTTGCCAATAAATGTTTTACTGAGCGTCCGAGGAAGGGTTTGTTTTTAAAGCTCTCGTCCCCATGTGTCTTTGGAAAGGCTCGCGTTACTGTTCTCGCTGGACTGGATGTGAAAAGCGAGGCTTCGCAAAGCCACACAAAGAAAAACCCTCTCGCCAGTGAAAGTGAAATAAAAGATCACTTGAAAACAGTTCATTATTTGAGTTCCACGAATGCAACTTCGTGCCCAGCGAGTCCCTCATCAGAAATGACACTGGTGCTGACAGTACTGACTGCACAGATGGAATGCGGGCTTATAAAGGCTTTGTAAAGACAAATGAGAGACAATCTGTCATTTGACACTCGCAAACCAAACAGCAAGTCAGGGGTGGCCAACTAATCAGGCAGTTTGCACAGGCGGCTCAGCATGGGTGCTTTGAGTGGATAAGTGGTCCCTCCCATAATGTCAAGGAGTAAAGCCCGTACCAGGGGTTAGCGAGAGGTTGGAAGGGAGTTAATGAGACGAGTGGTGGGGTGATCGGCGACGAGAGGGATGGAAGGACCACGACACGGCACATCGATAGAGACAGAGCGCCTTCTGGCGTTTGTTTGTTGCCGATCAGATCACACCAGGTGCCCCCGTGAGGATGAACCAAGGCGTGGGGCTTTTTATCCGGCCAACCGCTGTTCACCCCTCTTGTGCAAAATACTGCAGTACACACACTGAATCATCACATTTATTTGGCTTCATGAGCGAAAAAGCAAACGAGGGCTGTGGTGAAACAGCCCCGTGAATCACTGCGAGGGGAACAAAACAGTTTAATGTTATCCAGAGCGGATCAAGGGAACATCGGGACTCTGCTCGGAGATGAATAACAACCACCGCGGTTCACCCCCCCCCCCCCTCTCATTACTAACGTTACGTCTCTGGCTGCACAAACTATTCTTCTTTTAGAATTGATGATGTTTAATGGGAACATTCTCAACTGATAGTAATGCGCGCATCAATCCCCCGTCTGATTAATAATGCACCGTGCCACCAGGGCTTGTCCTGAAATAGAAACCGCTCAGAAGACATTTTGATACCACCTCTTCAGTATTCTGAATGTCGCATTACATAATGTCTGGCCATCTGGCCAACTCGGGAGTGAAAATATGTTCGCTTCAACCGCAGTGATGTAATGCATAGGTAGACTGGGTTAACTTTTTTTTTTCGAGAATGAAAGTTATAAAGTTTGGCCAGCGAAACAAAAATGGAGGTTTGAACAACAAACTCAGTTTTACTTTTACTCTTCTCATACTGTACTGTAAGGTAGTATTTATATGTTTTCATACTTTTCATGATTGGAATACGAGGCCAAAAAACTGATTGGGACTGAACAAACCAAGTGTTTTTTTTTCTCGGTTTTTGTTTCAGTTGTTGACATCCAATGCAAAATTGTATTTCTTGTTTCTAGACCACACTGATTTTTTTAAATTCAATTAAAAGTGTTTTTTGTTTCAATCTGTGACAGGATGCTGGATTCTGAAATTGAATTAAGAGTGCAGTTCAGTTGTGTGAGGGCATATTCTTGACATATCTGCCCGTATCGTATCAGCATGTAAGCAATATCTCAGTTTGTTTTGTATCCCCCCCCCCCCCATTAATAATCGTAAAGATTCATGAATCCTGTTGTTTTCAAAACTGCCACTTCTGTGGAGAGGAACATTTTGTCATCCCCAAAAGCAACTCCTTCCGCGGGGCCTGATAAGGACGTTTTGGTATTTAAAGACGCTTTGTCTCCACTGGCAGGTCTGTCTGCGGGACCCGTCTCTCCAAAGAGGCCATCAGACGGTCCCTGTCTCGCTGACAACGCTGTGATAGAAACACGGAGAGAAGGGAGAAGCGGGAGGGGGCTGCAAAAAAACCCCGGCGTGAAGGGAGAGATTGAGAGGAGCCGAGGGGAGAGGGAGGCTAGAGTTGGAGAGGTGAAGGAGGGTGCAGAAGGGTGCTGGGAGTGGGAGGAGGGGGGGGGGGGGGAGGAGGGGGAGGGCTGTGCGTGAGTGGAGGACCTCCCTGTGAACTGTGCAGTCGCGAGCCGGGTCATTGGGGCGAGGTTGTCAGAGCGTGCCTGAAACAGTACACCCGGGGGTTCAGCCAGAGTTCACACACCCAGTGCGCTGGATCCCTGCTTCCCCCCCCACCTCCCCACCCTCCCAGTCAGCGCTCGCCAGCCTGCACACACCGGCATAAGCGCGGCGACCCGGAGGAGACTCACGTGCGTTGTCACCGCGGGGGGCAAGGCGGGACGAGATGGAGCGCCACAAAACAAACAAACAAACAAACAAACAACAGATGCAGTTTCTTCTCGGTTCTCACAGCACGAAGCGAACGAGTCTCAAGCGCTTCCCTCGGCCCGTTGGTCTCTAGAACCAGAGCCCAGCAAAGTTGGTCCCCCGAAGGAGAGACAATGCGAAACGGGAAAAGTGAAGCGGCCTCGGCCCGCGGAAGGAGGCAAACCGATGAGGGTCCAAGCGGCGGCGTCGGCGACGTCGGCGACGCAGTGAGAAGCATTCTCTGTAATTCCAGTCAGTGTGGTTTAAATAGGGGAGGCCACTAAGCCAGATTCCCCTCTGTGTGACTGGGCTCTTTGTGGGCAAGCTGTCTGCTTCACTCTCATTGAAGACCGGTTGGCCCATTGTCAAACCCAAAGCTTGACCTGCTGTTGAACCCGATTGTCAAACTTGCAGTGTAGTGAGGGACCATGTTGGGGGGGGGGGGGGGGGGGGGGAGCACACCACAGCGAGGTTTAGCTGACTGAGGCAAGTGTTTGTCATCTCTCTGTCTCAGAAAGAGCTCCGTCGGGGTTTCACATGCCTCGGCTAATGTAGAAAAAAGCTGTGAAAAGTGGAATTTCCCGTCGGAGGCCTCCTTTCGGTATAATTAATGTGGTGATTTAGGCCTTAAATACACCACGTTCTCACGTTTCATCGAAGCCCCCCCTCCGGTCTTGCGGTGACCACCCCGGTCTCTCTCTCTCTCTCTCTCTCTCTCTCCCCTGATTCTCACGCCGGGGATAACTCCGTCTTGTGTGTCACATGAGGATTTGACAGACAGGCCCAGCTGTGGGGCTTGTCAGGCGCCAGAGCACCACGCCCTCCGAGTCCAAGGCAGACGAGGCCCAAAAACCCAGAACAATTCAGTCTTTGTGGATCTACTGGAAACCATCAACTGCATCCAAATGGCCGTAAGCTGTAGATACAAGCCAGATGTTGGAATTCCTCGGCTCAGTTCAATCTCAGTCCAGTCTGGCTCATCCAAGCCCGGCAGCAGAGCAGTGGCAGGGACGGGGGGGGGAGGCGGGTACTTCTGATTGTTCTGTCACATGAAACCCGGTCCGACCGAATGCGAGACGTGCATTTTCAGCTTGTCCTTCTGCCACGTAGAGTGGAGCTGTCAGATTTCTTTTGCAGGTCGGCATCTCGTCGATTCGGGGCTTGGGGGGTAATTGAAAACATTCCACTATGTAGTTCTAATTCTTTTGATTAAATGCGCTGAAGTTCATCAAACGCCGTCATGTCTCATGTGCTGCACATTAGTCTGATTCCTCCTTTCAACCAAATCACCCCCAGATGCCCCCATCCGTATTAGTTATGCTTTATGGGACCAGTTAGCAGAGCATTGGACCTGTTGCCACTCAAAGGTACCAGCGTAAACAGCTGCTTTTCTGCGTGAGTTGGATAACTTCTTGTGCAAAACAAGCGGTTTGTGTTGCACTTCTTTTCCCAAAGCGTCCTCCACATGAGCGGCCCATCACGTGATCAGGACCTCCGGGAGGCCACGATGATGTCTTGTCGGGTCCAAATCTGACAGATTCAAAGTCATCCGGTTTGGAGACTCATTTGTCTTGCTGCAAGCTAATTACAGCAGCCTGTGCTGCCCCCCCCCCCCCCCCCCCCCCCCTCCACCTCCACGCCGCATTCCCAGCCAACCTTTCACCTCTGAGGTGTTGAGCAGGCTATTAATCTTCTTGGCTTCTGTGTGAAGGATACAAACACAAACTACTCCTCTCCGTCTCCATCCTTAATTTTCTGACCCGACTGAGTTGGTGCGGTATAGAAGCACTAGCGCGTCATGCGTAGGAGGACAGCTGCTGTGTTTTTGTCTCCCTCACCCCCCCCCCCCCCCGGATCTTCTCTTTTATATGAAACCTCCGCATGGTCCTATTCAAGATGACTCAAGTAATGCGATCACAACGATTTGATGTGGGCCTTTGATGCAGATCTAAAAGCAAACATTTTGCGTAATGAGGGATACGTATATGAGATGTTATGGACCTGTACGGCTAAAAGTGCATGTTCCCCCTCATGCGAATTTGTGCTCCCGCAATGTGAGGTTTTGAGTGTGATCAGACATGTAACTAAGCCCCGAGCCGACTCGATTGTTTAGAAAAAAAAAACGCTTTTAAGCCCTCCTGCACTGCTTGATAACCCACATCCTCTCCTCAAAACCCTCAGAAACAGCTCTCCAGAGGGATGCTTTCATCCTGACGCACACTTTGTGTTTGGTCTGTTTCCATTTAGCTAAGTTCAGGTGTAGTTCACAGAGGCCGCCAACTACGGTCATGTGACTAGCATTCAGGGCTTGGGAGGCCTCTTTTTTTGTTTGTTTCTGTAATATAGCCCTGATGGATAGAGGGCTTCTGTGCCAATAGAGTATAACTTTCAGCTATTTTACAAGAAAATAGCACTGATATTTCATCTATTTTAATCCCAGCAGTGTTATCGGTGTGGTTTGGATCTCATATCTCTCCGTGTCACGGTGAGAGCAAAAAAAAAAAAAAGGACTGTGCAACCCTTTGATTGCTGTGAGAGGACGGCGCCCTCCATCCGACCGGAGCCGATTTCACCTTGAGCGAGGCCGGCTGCTGGCCAGCGTGGGGGGGGGGGGGGGGGGGGGTAAGGGGGGGGCAAGTTAACCCGCGCGGCGACACCGTTGCGTAATCCGCCCGAAGGAGCCGCTCTGCAAGCCAGGAAAAAAATCGGGGCGAGGCGGTCCATCTGGGAGCAACATTTTTTCAGCCGAGCTCTCCTGACGTGATGCCTAGTGGGCTTTATAAATATCCCGAGCCCATCCGCGCAATGTGAACTGTGTTTCACCCTCCCACACCCTTCCCCATGTGAGTGTGTTTGCCTTCTGCTCGCAGTGAAAAGCAGGCTTTACTTTTGCTTTGTTTGTCCCTCAGCGCTTACCTCCCACTTTCTCCCTGTTAACTGTCAGCGTTCAAAAAGCAGAACACTGGAAACCACATGTGAAACAGAACTCTCCCGGCTTCACAATGAGGGTGAATGACCCAGAGGGATTTTTTGTTCTTGTCACAGAGCTTCGGGGAAAAGATCAACAAGTGAAGTCGCCATCTCTGTCCTTTAGAAGTCCACTGCCGCGGGCGCCGAACCAGGAGCTGCGCTGACAAAATTGTCAAGTGCCGCGCAAAAAGCAGACCATTATCTTCTCAGACAAATGGCTGCAAGGAAGCCGCTTTCCCAGCGATCCTCCGCGTCCGTTGTTTCTAATCTGTCCTCGTGATGCGGCGTCCCGGGAAACAAATCTCGACGAACGAACCGGAGATAGCAAACACAGGCGTTTTTTTTTCTCCCAAAAGAGATCACCGTATAGATATCCCGTGCTTCTCGGCACGCCGTGAAGAGAAGACTGTGTAGATACGGCTGGCAGCCGGTGATGAACCGCATTTACGTCCCCCTAAACTATCGAGTTTTTGACCTTGTGTGTTGTAGAGCTACAGCCAAATCCACCTCATGCATGTTTACTGTTCATCATGACTGCATTCCACAAACAGCCAATAGTAGCTGATGGGATTGAATTAGTTTAAAAAAGAAGCTATTTATTTCCTAATCATCTGCCATGGTCTAATCTGTGCTAGCGAGCGAGCTAAGGTAAAGGCCTTCTTGGAGCTGCCTGATCATCGCCTGTGTAAAACATACGTATTTTGTACCTATACGTCTCCTGTAGGTTTGTGGAGAGCAGCTTTTGTGTTGGCGTCATCTCTCAGCAGCCTTAACCTTGGAACTAATAAACGTCACACGTGTAATACAAACGGAATCAAATGGTTCGTCCCTCGTTTATTGTATTTTTCCTCCCTGCAGCCTCCTGTGCGAAAGTGAGCAACACATAAGATGCTTCCTGCAGACAGAGACATATGCAGCCCATTGATTGACCCAATATGTTGATTGTCTTCAGCAACCTGCCAACTAATGAATGCATTGTGGTGTATTTCCTACATTACTCTGTGTGTGTGTGTGTGTGTGTGTGTGTTGGAGGGACTGACACCCTCTGAGCTCGCTGCTCTCTCTGACCTTTAACACCGGCGTGTATAATAACTCTTACGCTTTGACAGGTCAACTGAGGCGTCACGGCCGCCCCCCCTACCCCCCTCAACCCCCCCCCCCCCGCTGTGGGTTAGCGCTGAGAGTTTTTTTTTTATCATACTACCCACCCTGTGATGGATGAACGACGCAACACTTTGGCGAGAGTTGCTCCCGGCATCGCTCAGAGAAAGCGGAGGATAAGGCCTTGTAACAAATAACACCTCGCTGAAGTAAACTCCACCACCTCCTGGCCCAGGCTTCGGGCTCATCCAGCTATTCGCTTGCCGCTCCGCAGAGCACACGGACTTATGGGGATTTGGTGGTCCACTGCACACATACTTTGGGATGCCAATTGTCTTCAGTGTGCAAAGTCAGGGGATATTTATGAGGGGCTTCACGGCAAATGGGGCAAAAATTGCTGCCAAAGAAATGACAGAGATGGTGGTGTTTTTCAAAAGGACAGTAAATTTGAAGTGAAGAGGGCAATGGAGTTTTTTTGTAAACACATTCATCATGTGCAGCAGAGCCACATGAACCCCTGAAGTTACACTGAACCCTTTGCCGTGGAGTCACAGGATCTGTGAGGGTATGCGACGCAAGTAGCGACGGAATCCTGCGCTGGCTGAGGTTTTACATGCGTTGAGCCTCGCTGCACAACAAGCCGAATGGACTCCAGATCCGGGTGTCTGTGATGTATTTAATGGACCATTGGAGGGCAACTTTCCGAGCCCCATGTGTTGAGATTACAGATTCTTGGGTTTGTCGCTCCTCTTCGAATCGCAGAGGAGGGGAAGTCAGCAGCATTCAATGGCAAAGTAAGTTGTAACGATGACTAATGGACATTTAAGATGAACTTTCGGGTATCGATGTGGACGATTCCATTTGCAGCACATCCATGGACGATCTGGACCTTTTGGAGACTACAGTGCTGACCTAAATAAAGCGGAAATGTCCGGCAGAGACACCTGGGAATGTAGACACAGCTGAGGGAGCCACATGTGAACAGAGCACAAATCCCGGGGCTTCCACCTGCGCCTGGTCAGTCACCCTGGAGCTGAGCGCCTTCGGCAGGGGGAAAGGACTCGCCGAGACCCCTTTGATTTATTCCGTGTTTGGCTAACCTTGATCTGAACCGTTCCCCCCCCCGTGAGACTCCCCCCCCGAACACTCCGGCCCTCCTCCTCCTCCTCCTCCTCCTCCGGCACACGTGGACTACATCCCTCCTCCGTGCTGTTCCACCTCGACATGCTTCCCCTCCGCTTTCGCAACAGCTCGCGCAGAGAATGAGAAACAGGCCCTCGATTCAAGCCCCCCCCTCCATCCCCCACCTTTCCCACTCAGCACGGGTCGTCCCCTGTGGTGATCACAATGTGCGGCCCTATCTTGAGTTCCCAGGAGGGATTCAAATGATTGTTTATGAGCCTTGTCTGGCAGCCAAGGGCCAGGTACTAGCCCGGCTTTTACAGCCACTCTCATGGGTTCGCCTTTTGCTGATTTGTTCCTGCTTCAGGGTTTTTGGAGCGTCGCTCCCTCCCTTTTGTGCGGGTCTCTTGATCCGTCCCCCTATCACCAGGGGTGGAAGAGCCTGTGTCCTGTGTGCCCTGTGTGCGTTTGTTTTGCACAGCCACGAGGACTTGATGTGTCATGAAGTTCATAGTCACTATATCACTTATACGTCCCATAAATGTTGGCTGGTTTCATAATCTTCTATATTTAGCTGACGATCTGTATTCGTTACCACGCTGGCTATTTTGTTGCACGTTTAAGATTACTGGCTTCATGATTAACCACCCAGCGTGGGGGGGCGGCATCAGCACAGCCCACAGATAAGCACAAATCTGCGCTCCGTTGCATTTCCACTGACCATTGCTCTTTGCTCTGATCTAAATATACCCCTTACAGTCTCAGGAGGAGCCTCCCAGTGAGCAAACATGACACACTGCTGCTAATGAGAAGCTGCATTTACAGAAAGATTTGATCAAACGTATTATTGTTCGGGGACGTAGTGCTATAAGCTGTGGCATTAATAAATGGTGCGTTTCAAGTCCTGCCCTAGTGTTGATTTGAATTTGTACTAAATTAAACATGGCAAGACTTGAAAGAAAGAGCTTTAGCTTGTTTTCAAAAGCTCAACCACGAAGGCAGCAAATATACAGCTGAGTGCGGCGTTCTTTTCTTTAACTGCGATAAACCTTCATGTGGTCAGATTTTAGTCTCATCTCATTAGAGATGAATTTCTTCGGATTCAATGTTTACCATCTGTGAGGTGAACCCCCCGTCTTCCCTGAGCCATATTCTGCTCATTTTATTGCTGCTCATGAGCCCAAATGTTGAGCAGTATAACCTGAACTTTTTTTTTTGCTAACGTTTGGGTTTGTTTCTCCCTGTTGATCTCATTCCCGCTTGTCAGAGTACATAACCTTTAAGGGTAAGCGCTCATTGTAAGGGACTGCTTTGTCTTTTAACCGCGGATATTTGGAGAAAACACACATTGATCTAAGTTTTTAGGGCTAGATGATAATTATACGCTAAAATGCTCATTTCTCATAATTGGGGGGATCCACCTGTTGGCTCCCCCCAAAGCGGCCTGCCATGGACACAGTGTTTCCGCCTCGTGTTCTTTATTTCAGCCATTTTCTCTCTCCAAAGCGGCCTTTTGTTGTGCGTGTCCCCCCCCCCAGTCTTCCTGACATTGTACCCTGCAGGTGAATATGACCGCCAAGTCATATTCCTTGTATGTCTGATATATTATGATATTCCTTCTGACTTCATATTGTGAATTTCCACAAAGCCAAAGCCTCAGAAGATGTTTAGATTCATATGCAGTGGGGTGAAAGGTCTCTTTTTATCCTGGAATATTAGCCTCCTGGGTCTCGCTATGTCACATTTATCCCTTCTCTGACGGGTGAGAACAGACAAGGATACACATGGCGTCCTGAGCGGGTCACTGATCTCTGAAAGGTGCTGTCGTGGGAGTCAAAACCCAGACAGCAGACCACGTGTACCTCTTTCCTTCTCGAAATGCACAAAGAAACACAGTGCGTCTTCTAAAACTCTGTTTTATTATCTGGTTTGGATTCAAAGGCATGTGAATAAAAAATATGTGTAAAAAAACGGCTAAAACAAGTGTCGTGGAAAAACTCCCAGAATAACTACTGGTGCGGACTTATTCATGGCTTCTGCTCAAAGTATGAATGGCATCCAGTCCTCCATATTACACACACACACACACACACACACACACGCAAACACACAAAAAAATTCGACCAGGGCGTATCTTGCAGTTTATCGATTAATTCTACCTGCAGGAGTAACATGTTTCTTTGCATGTCTTCCCACTATCACTGGGCCTCTTCCGCTTCCAGACGTCTTAAGGTCCATATTCCCTTCATAACACCACAGGGGGTTTCGGGTCTCTCTCACGTTGTGTGCAATCCAGGTTCATGTCCTCCCTTTGAATGTGTTCATGCAGGTGTAACTCCCAGAAAACCTGTGGATTTCTTCAAGTGCAACTTGTGGCATGAAGCTAAAAGAAAAAAAAGGGGGCAGTGCGTTAGAATCAATTGTGGGGGTGAAAACAAGGCAACCTTTTTTGGAAATGGAATTTTATTTTTTACCTTTTTAAAATGACAAGGGCATGCATAGTCCAGGGCAGGTAGAGGAAGGCCTTGTCAGCTCTGACTGCATCAACGGTCCTCTGAGCAACTACCTCCGGTTTGAGGGGTGGAAATAGCTGTGGGAACCTTCAAAAGAAGACACGGTCCTTTTGAGACAAAGCGATGACCCTTCTGATAAAATCAAGGACGCAAAGAATGCACATAAAGTACTATTGGTGTTTCCAATAGCTATGACACATGTTGGGGTCATCACAACACGAGCACTCGGCTCGTGGGCTTTGGTTGAACCATTCGCCGACTTTGAATACCTGACTCTCAAGCCCTGGAACATCTCCGTGCTGGTGTGGAAGGGAAGGACGGTGGTGCAGCCGACGCCGGGGCAGTCCAGCATCCCCAGCGTCAGGCTCTCCATGAAGGCCAGCGACGAGGCCTTGGAGGTGCAGTAGTCTATGGCCCCCGGGATGGGCGACTGGGACAGGATGGAGTTGATGCACACCACGTGGCCGTGCCGCAGCTCCAGCATCCGAGGCAGGAAGGCTTTACTGGTCTTGGGGGGGGGGGGGGAAGGAAAAAGAGAGGAGAATTAGAGGGAGAGTCAGAGGACGAGGTGGAAGAAAGCAGGGGAAAAGGAGGTAATCTATATTCAGGGGAGTAAAAAGACGAACAGACAGGAGAAAAAGGCCCCTCAGATTACATTTCCATTTCTATTTCCATTTAGTTGATAATTGCATTTCTGTCTGTCTTCAACTTTTCTGCCTTGGTCTTTTGATCTCCGTTCAAAATTGGGATGCCATGAGTTTCAAAATCCTTCTGATGTTTCAGAGGCTGAGAAGGCAGTTTGGAGATACCATCCCCCCCCCCCCCCCCCCCCACCCCCCTTTTAACCTGCCTCAGTAGCGGTGATAATTGACGAGTCTGGGGACGCCTTCGATCTATAATTCCATTATACAATCAAAAGCATCACAAGGGGAATGCCCCTACTTCTGCCAGCCTCACCCAGAACTGCCCCAAGGTGTTGATGTGCTGGGACTTCAGGAGGGCGTCGTCGTCGCTGTCCATTAGAGTTTTTCCGTGGACGACGGCGGCGTTGTTCACCAATATGGAGACGTCTCCCACCTTGGGTTGGGGAGCGCGACACGATTAAAAGGGCGCCGTCACAGGAGGCGATACAGTTGTGCCAGTCAGCAGAACGCCGACGCTTCATTCAGACATCACAGTTGAAGTTTTAATCCATGCAGCAGATGGGAGGCAGAGAGCGGCTCACAGCCGATGTGCGTACAGAGGAGGCAGAGAGAGGCGGTTCACGGCGCGTTTCACTGCGTGCCAGCGACGTGAGTGGAAACGTCTCCATGAATACCGAGCTGTCGTACCTTTTCTCGAACAACCTTGGCCTGCTTGTATACTTCCTCCCGATTGGCCACGTCACAGATGAAGTAATGGCACTCTGTCCCCGAGAGACAGATCTCTTCTGCTGTTTCTTGGAGGCACTTTTCTGTTCGGCCCCATAGGATCACCTGGGACAAAGAAAGGGACGTTACTTAATCGGGGATGACTTATGTCGGAGCTGGATCTTTGAGCAGCAATGCTCTTTTCATTTTAGGGAACAGACAGGTCATTTTCACTCCAACAAATAGTTTACCAAAAAGATTAAAGGCCCGGGGGTTGCTGTGTGAATGAATTCTCTTCATCCACGCGGGGTCTAAATGAAGGCCGGTCATTTGAGCAGGGAACCCGGGGTTGGATGGAGGTGGGGGAGTAGTGATTGGGCAATTAGATCTGTCAGTCTCTGGGGTCATGGAAAGGTAATGAAATCAGGGGGCGAGCCCTTCCTCATCTCTCAAACACAAATTCTCAAAGAGATTACACGGCCCGTTGGGCAGATGAGCCCCGTAATCTCTGGTCAGGGAGCCTCAAACCAGTGCTGTCGGAAAGACTGAGGACGCCGGGGTGGGATGTGAGCAAAAAGTGTTCTGGAAACTGATCTGGAGTGTGGAAACGAGTGCATGTGTGTAAATGCCAACATGCGCCTTGCAAGGGTTCAGCAGCGATACATGATTATGGGTCATCTTTTACCAATAACTGTATTCAACTTGCAAACCAATGGCGATTAAAAATTGAGATATTTGCAAAATCTACAAATTGCTATTCCTTTATAAAGTCAATTTCTAGGGTGAATAGGTCTTGAATAGGTTATTTTTTCCCTTTATCAGATCCAAAGCATTAAGGCTTTGGCTCCCTCTGTGAACCTTGTTTGAGTAACTTTTTGATTGTTTTGTTTCCTTTTGTTTGCTTCATTTACAAGCACATTTGAGTAATCAACGACGGCAGACAGGTCTTGATAAATAACCGAAAGCTTTTAATGGGATTTGAGCCTTACAAACAAAGCTGACAGCTCTCATTAAAAGCCAGCTCTCTCACTGAGCTCTCCTTGTTAAAATGTTATTTAATTAATTAGGTTTATCACCCGTCACAACACACCCTGGCCTCAGAACAAACAAGGCTCGGCCAAATTGCAATTTGGATAGAAACAGTAAGAAAACAAGTTGGTTTTTTTTCTTTCTTATTGACGTTGCAAAAGGGCCCCCCCCCCCCCCCCCCCGGGGCCTTCCCTTCACTCTCGGTGATAAACATGCGATTGCTCGAACTGTGCGCGCCCCTAACGAGACTCAACGTCAACACGCGCTCCAAGTAAAAGCGCCCTAAGCTTAAAAAAAAACGAATGAGCTGGAAACCAGAACCCCCCCCCCCGAGGGGGCAGCGGGGAGCGAGCGCAGGTGCCACTCACCGCTATGGATTACAGTGACACCGGATCTCTCGGGTCTGAGTGTATGGGAGAGGTAGGAACCCTCCTCCTTCACACCCATTGTATCGGCCCGGGCGGGAGAGAGGCAGCGCGCTGAGGGGGCAGCGGGAGTTCAGGAGGCAGTCGCCTGCCGCTGTCTAATTACTGCAGAGACAGCAAGGTCAGTTGCGGGGCAATACCCAGCTGGGAGCGGTGTGCTTCCCGCCTGCAGCACAACATATACAACCCCCCTCACACACACACACACACACACACACTTACACAAACCTGTCGCCGGTGCCACGGTTCGGGTTGAGTTTGTAACCACATCAAAATCAAAGCATCTTCTGTCATGGTGCTACAAAGTAGCTTTTAAAAGAAAATGTGCCGTTCGGGACATCGGCGAATTGGCGGCTCTGAACTTGAACGCCGTGTGTGTTTCTGCGAAAGCTTTGGTCTTTTGGTCTGTTGTTTCAGAGCTGCGTTCTGCGACGCTTCCCCGCCAAAGCGCAGCACAAAAGACGAGCCGGGACTCTCCATCTCGCCGGATTGTTTCCTCGGCGCCGCAGTTGGTCGTCCTCGCACCAGAGCCGGAGCGGGAGGGAAAGGGAAGTAGCGGCCGACAGTCCCAAAAAGGGCCTCAAACTGGGGTCAGCGCAAGTTCGTAGAGGTTAGCCCCATTCATAATTTCCCTTTTAGCATCTCTTAAGGCGCAGAGTAATTGTCATACACATTACCACAGGTGTTGTTTTCAATGCCTTCACACCTAGATAATAGCCAACAATGGGGTCCCTGAAAAGCATGGTGACATCCTTTGTTGTGCAGCTGCAAAGTAGAGCTTCTAAAACCCTCTGGTTTCTCCTTGCTCGTTCCCGCAGGAGACGGCCTTGAAAGACGGAGGCAGGCAGTTAGTGTTTCAATGAGCCCTGAGAAATGTTGTCAAGCCGCTCAAGTCGTGCCTGAAGAAAACCCCGAAAGGTGTGAAGCTTGTGTCACATGCCTCGTTAGGGGGGGTGAGGGACGGTAGGGAGGGGACGAGATAGGAGGGTGCAAGGCTTTGACAAGCGGGGCGACTCTCTGGAGTTTCTCTTGAATTACTTCCAACCTGAATTCCACTGAGAATACTGATGGGAAATAGGACGGCGTCCGTACCGTCAGACGCCGGTTCCCGTGAAATCAACCCATCAAAGGGCGCGTCTCAGAACCCGAGAGTGTATCTGAGAGAGAGTGCGAGCTGTGGATGAGCAGACAGCGACCGCTGCCATGTGTGAAACGCGTATCGCAAAGCCGGCCGGGATAGCGCATTTGGGGAGGATGTTGAAGATGGGATGTTCGGACTCATTTATTTAAATAAAAAAACGGGTTACCTTAACTTTTACATCTGCAGGACATTTGGCTAGGCAACAGTTTGAGTCCATGTTTACGTCCTGTCAGCTTTGTTTATACATACATACTAGAGCAGGAAATAAACTGTGCCACATGCTTACAACTATAAAACTGTTGATTCCCTTTCTAAGGAGCAATGGAAACATGGGTTAAACATGGAAGAACCTCCGCTGGGAAAAACACCGATGAATAATGTCTTCAGTGTTGGTCAGTAAACATTTTAATGATCATCTGTTCCAACCATTTTCTGATGACAGTGCATGTCAGTTCCTGCATCAGACCTCTGCTTGAACCTATCTGAGATAACGTAATCTGTTCCCCGACACGCTCCTTAAAAAAAGGCAAATCATGTTCTCGCACTGCGCTTAAAAACTAATCTGGTTTTTATTAGAGGGATTATGTGGCCTGTTCTGGGGTTGTTATTCAGCTAGATTTTTACGACACAAAATGGCCAAGAATCTATAATCGGTTCAGGGCTGTTGTTGTTTGTAGGACTTTTGAAGGAGTTTCAGTAACCACACACACACACACAAACATTTAAAACATTCACCACAGCCTACATCAGTTGGGTAATACACTTCAAGACGAGTCGATCACAGCACAATCCCCCAGACCGTTCGCACTGCTCTAAACCCCATCAATCAGCCATAAGGGCTGCCTGGACCTGTCCTCTGGTTGACCCAAGCTGTTGTGCAATACTTGAACCAAAGCTGAGGGCATGTCTCGGGTCGCACTGGTCCGTGAGTTTATGGTAACCTCACCCTACTCAGAGGTTATGACCTCTCCGTTTGTATGGAACAGCAATGCATGTGGGTCAGGGTGGACAGGACCGCTACCTGGGAGTGGGTGGGGGTGGGGGGGGGGGGGTACTACTGCATTAGACACAAAATAAAGAAACCTAGGAAGCAGAGGCAAACTAGTGAGATCAAGTTACCTTTCTGGCCCCCTGCTTGGCGAACTCTTTGGCCAGGTGACGTCCGATGCCTCGTCCCCCGCCGGTGATCAGTACCACCTCCCCGGTCAGGTCCTTCCTTCTGCTGGGCAGCAGCGAAAACAAACCGGCTCGGAGCACATAGTAGAACATCTGGAGCGGGAAGAGGCACATCCGACACGCGCTCCTCAGATCCATGGCGGAGAGGGCGCGCGGGCAGCTCTGCGTGCACGAACCGGCGACTCGCGAACTGCTGCTGGTGAGAGTTTATCCGCATGCAAACGATCTCGCCTGCTGCCCCAGAAGCGCTTGCACGAGTGGTCCTCGGGCCAAATATATACACATATATTAATTTTTTTAAAAGGCAGACGCCGTGACATGACAGTCGACGCGCATCCCGTGCGCAAGTGGGTCCCCCGCTGGTCGAGGCGCAGAGAGCTCCGCGGTGCGCGCTGCTCACACCGCTGGGGCTCTGGTGTTGTGTTGCTGTCCCCCGTCCTGCCCTTTATATACGGCCGCCTCTGCCCTGGCCCCGCTGCTCGCACCAGTGAAAGGACCTGGATGAACCTAGAGGGGAGGTTTGGAAGGGCATTAATCCTGATTGACATGTTAAGTGGGGATGAGTATTATTTGCTCCAGAGCCAGTCTGCCCGGAGTGGTCGGGTGCTTGGTTCTTCCCCACCCCCTTCACTTGTCTACATAGGTGGTGCTTAATCTGTGCACCCCCCCTCCCCCGCTGCCCCCCTCACAGTGGTCGCAAGGCAGCGTCCCAGGTGGGTGGCCAATCTTATTTGGAAAAGTTTGCCCTTTATTAACTTAACCTGGTAAAGATGTTTCCACAACGGGCCCCACTGAACTTATAAGTCAATAACAGCAAGATCAACACCCAAACCATTCGTATGTAAGAGTTCCAGGTGCGAGAGGCTACATGGAAATGAGGTTCTCACTCAAGTCCCCCTATTAATTATGGAAAAGAAACAAGCAAACAAACTAATCAGCTCAGCACTAAACCAGCACACGCAAACCTTGTTAATCAGGAATCAAGATGGCCAATGGTACATAGGCCGATCGATAGATAGATGGATGCATTTGATTTCTATCTGGTGATGAGTAGCCAACCAGCACTTCTTTCTGGTCTCTGTTTGGAGCGATCAGATGCAACGCCGTCACACCTTTTATCGGCTCCTTTTACGCTACGCAGGAGCAACAACATCACGCGTCACTCGTCCACATTCGATCCAGGTGAAAACAACTCGAACCGTGACGCTAACAAGCAGATTTGTAGCCTTGTAACACACGTAAACGTGGAAATCCAGCATTGACATAATGAATTACAGCTTTCAGCATTTGCCGTGCTTCCCCTTCAGCTTTATATCTGACCGAGGGGATGTGAGTATTTTAATTTGAGGGTCTTTGAAGCGGTCTCCTTCAAGCCTCCTGTGCAGAGCCACATCGGTCGCTTGAACCTAATTTGTTGTGGCTGTTGTTTTTTTTCAGAACGCACTGTATCTTTCTGTGTGCGACAGTATAATTTGGCAAAAATAGGTCAACTGGGTCTCAGAAGCTTGGCCGGGTGACAGACAGAAAACTGCCTGAAAACCTCCCGAACTAATCATATGAATTCGCCAGCCCCAGACAAGGTTCCAGTCTGTGATTTTTGGCCCTGGCACTGTGATTTTTACTGGGTATGGCTGAATGCTGGTGCTTTTTCAGCAACTGGGATGGGTTTTAAGAGAGACCTCACAATGGTTGCTTTGTGCTGGGCTCAGCTACTTAGTGGAGGCAGAGAGGCTCTCGTGGGCTGCTAAAAACACTCCAAGACGACACGGCTCCAGATGCTGTCTTCCTTTTGGACATTTTCAGAGATTTACCAGAGTCAATTTGCATTTGGAGCTTTTAGGCCTTGCAAGGTATTCCCAGTTTAAACTGAGCATCAGTTCGTGGATTGGCTAAAACAAGAATGAAAGTGCAAAGATATACCTCACACCTCACACATGCATGTAGGCTGCCTGCAGAATGCAAAAAAAAATGTAAACAGTGTATATTTCTGAAAGCACTGATTATTTATACTCATGCTATCACTGCCATCTACAGATCAGCTGTGAAAGTTCAGATAAGGGTGCTCATTCTCATTCAGCCCTCACTTTGGGAGCATGTCTGAACATTTTTTTGTGCCTTAGATACCAGACAACGAAAAAGGCTGAGTGCAGCCGATCTTTCCTCAACACCAGAGGCGAGAAAGGAAGCAGGCAAAAGAGATAACGACCCTCAGATTTCTGAGGAAATATTGCCAGGGATTGAAAGGCAACTTTAATGGGTACTATGGCAATATGAGCAATTACAAAAGTGCTCTATTAACATGAAATACTATGTGAAATATTCCATATGGAGACAACCCGGTTTCTTTGGGAAACATGTAATTACTTTGACTACACAGCCATAAAATATGAAAAATATAATGATTTCTTCCTGGGTAACAGCCAGCCAAATGCCATTAAGCGAAACCAAGGTCAAAATGCACTGTGAGCGGATGTGGGAGGGGTGGAAAAAAGGGCTGAAAGCAGGTAGATAAAACATTTACTCCTAATGACTTACCTCCGACGGAGCAGACAAGCAACGCCATGGACATCGCAACAGCAATTTTAATAATTGGCTTCGCTGCTCTCGTTGCAGCCTTCCTCCTTCTGGTAATTGGACTTGTGTACTCGGAGCTGATGAATTCAGACATTCCTCGTGGGGTTGCAAATAGTGGGAAACTGCACATGGTCCACGGCCTGTTTGTTGGCTTAGCAATTGCGGTGAGTATCTGGCTCATTTATGTCCCCGTCATGTTCTGCTTATGTTCCAATTAACTTTTTTTTTGGTTTATGACTAAATTCACTTGGTGTGTTATAACGGATAATTCATCTTGCTTGTGCAAGAGAAAAGAAGAGAAAGAAACTCTCGTTAAAAATGGCTGTCCTTTCTTTGTCCTCCAGCAACTCGATAAAGCGTAGATCAGAGAAATGTTAGATAAGATATCAAGCTTCACAAAGGAGTAGAAAGAGCCAAGGTCATGTGCTCCCTTTCTTTGATGTTGTCACAGTAAATACGGTCTCGCAAGAGAATGACTTTCTGTTTGACTTTACCTATCAAAAACATTTATCTTAGTTGTTGTCTGAAACACAGTCTGTGGTTTCTCCCCTCAAAAGGGCCGGATACTTCATCGCCTGGGTATTTGTCATCAGGTCAACTTCATCCGGTGGTTTGTGGCCTGTTTTCTGACTCGCCTGCGTCCGGTTCCAGCCGGCCTGCGAGTGAAGGACCTGAAGTTCTCCGAGGTCCCAGTGCGACTCTACCAACCCACCGCTGTGTGTGGCGGCTTGCGGAGAGGTCTGGTGTATTTCCATGGAGGAGGATGGGTGTTGGGCAGTATAGGTAGGCCATACAAGTTCCCATCATTTACATAAGTAATACAAGTATTTTTTCACCAAATGAATAAGAGAATCATAAATCAAAGAGGAATTTGAATTAGAACCATAAAAACATTGTTTATGTATTTGAATATGCATTTGTTGGTCATCTGTTGTTTATGCTTGTTTGTATTTCTAAACAAATTATGAAAATAAATCATCAGTAGCATCAGAATAATTGAATAGTAAGTTGCTGTCTTTTGTAGTTTGGGCCTTGAGCAGGTCTTTTTAGATGTGGCTCAAGGACTTAACCTTAAAATGATGATTATTCTTTTACAAAGAATGATGGGTTGAGTGGTCAGTTTCCTATGCATACATGCAACATAAATACTGTTGGCCTTCTTCAACAATTTACAAAAAATAAAACCCAACCAAACAAGGAGGAAGAAAATACAGACATTTTTCGGACCTCTTTTAGAGTGAAAGTATAAATAATATATAGAAATACTTCAGGGGGCAATTTGTAATCCCCCGCCATATGCTCTCAATATTCACTGGGTCCATAAAATCTACATTTATAGTGATTTAGAAGAAAGATCATAGAAGAAAAAGCTACTAACAACTGTTATCTGTAATCTATCTTCATGAGACAGAGCGGTCCAGGGGCTAGCTGGTTAGCGTGCTCATATCTGTTCTGCATAGACATCCATGCCACCGGCACTGGCTCCACTTTACACGCAGTTGATAATGTTAGAACATTTCAAAAACTTTCTCTACCCAAATGCTGGTCAGGTCTTACACGTTTGCACCCTTAAATGAACTACAAAAGGGTTGTCTTTTCCACCAGTGTCATCATGGCGTGCTCTCTGAATACCCAAAAAGGAGACGAGTGCAGGATGAGAGAGGAACAGAGTCGGGCACGTCCTGCCTGCGGTGCTCCGTTGCGTCATTTAAAATACCCAAACGCGTCTTCTGCTAACTGTGATGCCCTGCTGATCCTCAACAGATTCGGTTGATGAAGTCTGTCGGCACATCGCCAAGGAGTCCGAAACCACCGTGGTCTCTGTTGGGTACTTAACCTTTTGAATGCACACAGATACCCAAACTACTTTCGTCTTTCAAAGAGCCAAAATTTGACATATTGCCCCCCCCGTCTTCTCTCTCAGGTACCGATTAGCCCCTGAGCACAGGTACCCGGCCCAGCTCGACGACTGTGAGGCAGCGCTGTGTCACTTCCTGTCCGTGGCTGAGGCCGAGTTCGGCGTGGACGCTAACAGAGTGGCGGTCGGAGGGGACAGCACTGGCGCCAACATGGCAGCAGCGCTGTGCCAAAGGCTGGCGAGGACACAGGTCGGACGTCTGCCGTTCCCTCGCGCTCAGGTCCTCGTCTACCCGACCCTGCAGATGGCGGACTTCAACCTGCCCTCGTACCAGCAAAATCACGCTGTGCCCGTATTGTTCCGTGGCCGCGTGGCGTTCTACTTCCTGCAATACCTCAATGGCGACGTGTCTTTGTGCCAGGACTTGTTGGAAGGAATCCATGTTCCCACTGAGCTCAAGCCGAGCTATAAGGAGTGGCTCTCCCCTTCCAACCTCCCACCCGAATGTGTCGCGCGGGGCTTCACCGAGCGTCCAGCCGCGGAATACGACGGCGAGGTGTATCACGCAGTCAAAGCAGGTTTGGAACACGAGGTCTCCCCGCTACTGGCGGACGATGCCGTCATTCAGAAAACACCTCCCACCTTCATCCTCACCTGCGAGTATGACGTTCTGAGGGACGACGGGATTCTCTACAGGAAGCGGCTGCTGGATTTGAAAAAGGACGTCACCTGGCGACATGTGGCGGACGGTTTTCACGGCATGATGAACTTTTTCAACCACAGCTGGCTCACGTTTCCCTCCGCGGCGTACGTGGTGGATAGTGTTGTTGACTACATGAGAACACTGTGAAGATCATGATCAAGTATACTCGGTTCGGTTTTCCATTCGGTTTTCCATTGAAATAAATAAAAAACATGACCTTGAAGTTTTCGCCTTCATTGAAAGTATATAGTACACACAAGACAACCCCCCTTACACACACACACACACACACACACACACACACACACACTCAAGTCAATAAACAAAAGCTCTTTTAATCCCTAATGAAATGCAGCGTGCGGTCACAGAGTCTGCAAACTATTTCCGACACATTTTTTAGAAAAACCCAATTTTTAGAGTATACTGCTTAAAAGTAAATTCCTCAGTCTTAAGGACTGTATCTCTTTTCAACACAGATGTAAGACATCTCCCGTTTGCCTTCAGGATACTCAGGTTGCCTTCCCTTGCAGTGTTTGCTGTATCCATAGCAACAGAGCTCTTCTCCTTTCCCTCCACACAGGTGGAAGCACCTAGATACTATGTTTTATTGGCTCACCGCGCTGTGACAGGACTTTCCCCCGGTAACGTGCGTTCGACACCAGGTAAGCACGAACCAAACAGGGACAGCAAAGGATAAATGGGCCCAACCCGGTTGGAGGATAGAGCAGAAATATTCAAACAAAGTGCTGTCAGGCACCTGGGCAGAAGAAAGACGTCAGGTAGGCATTCTGTCCACTCACTGTCTCTTTGGCTTTCATGTGAGCGTCAAAATAAGACGTTTCAGGCATTCATCTTCAATTGAAGGTGAGGCCACGGATTATCCAAAGCTTTTTTTCTTTCGGGGGTTCGGCGGCCTGCCAAAGGTTTTGTTGCACCTTGGTGGGTAGTTAAATCTATAGCAAAGTGATTAGGCGGCCTCAGTTCAGCTAGCTCAGCACCGTCTCTCCTGCAGGGAGAGGCTAGAGCTGGGGACTAAATTGCATCGACGGCGGGGGGGGGGGTCGGCCACGGGCTGCTGGTCCAGGATCGGGGAGGAGCGATGACTTTTAAAACACTGTACAACAGCGTGGATCGATTGTGAAGTGTGAGCTCTGCTGGTGATTGCTGTTAGGCTCATTGCTCCAGTCCCTGTAAACACCCCCCCCCCCCCCCCTCTTTGCCATGTTTGTTTATTGTGCCCCGACGCAGTTCACTCGGAAGCCACAGACAGCAGACTGCACCAGTCGCGTAGACCACCGGGCCCCACTGGGACTTCCAGCCGGACGTCTCTGAGAGGAGATCTGGCCGGCTGAGAGCTGAGGTTTGCCTTCAGCTGCTCAATTCACGGCGTTAATACCCATCGAATGCCTGTCGCGAACCCTGCAAGTCAGGGCTTTCTTCTCTCCAGATTGTGGCCACTTCTGCACAATATTGACGTCCAAGATAAAGACTTGTGATAAAAAAAAAACCCTTTGTAGAGGCAAGTTTCTGTTCGGGCTCAGCGGTCATAAAAAATGTGTACAATCATCATTCCTTCTGGGCGATTAAAGGCTAGTTAGAGCAATTTACCGCTGTCATACGTTGAGCCCCTTGAAGATTATTGTAAAAGAGCAGGTCATTTCCTTTATATCTTAATCCAGGCTATGTTGAGACCACTGTGTAATGTCCTCCAGGGGCTTCCATCCAAGCTGCTTTTCGCCCACGATCGCTCACCACCCTCTCATTACTTGGTCACGCACTACGGAGAGAGCTACCAGCGAAAGCGCACCAACAACCGACCCTGGCATCCAGACAGCTTGACATGGCAGCTTGAGAGGTCCGAACGGCCAATTTCTGGTAATTATCACATTATATTATTATACATGGTGATTTAGATATTCAAACCAACCCGGGCCCCAGCGCAGAGCAAACCTGCTTTGGTGCATTTGATTTTGTGTGGACGGAGCACATCGGCAGTTCTGCTCACGGGTGAATAAATGTGGGTGGCCCCAAGTGCCTTTTATTGTTCCAATTCAGTCACCGGTTTAATTAATGCTCGCAGTAACATGGCCGTTAACGTTCTGTTCCGTGCGCCTTTACAGCCCGTCTCTGGCCCGCCGCGGTCCACAAAGAGTTTGCGTTTGGAAAAGCAGCAGCCAATCCCTTCCAGGACAGGCCGTGCACAGGTCGGCACACCACGAGGCACCCACCTGAGCGCCCTGGAGGGCTCTCCAGCCACCTCCACGAAGCCGAACCACAACAACAAGGACCTGGATCTGAGGTCCCAGATCATTGCTGGAGTCCACTTCCCCAATCACAACAAGGTGGCTTATGAATTGCCTCGCATGCTGCTGGGTGATTTCTCTGTCATTCTGGTCCTGTTGTACAGTTCCTCTTGGGTATTATCTACATGAAAGAGAACCTCCCCCCCCCCCCGAGATAAATCCTCGAGCAAAAGTAATTCAAAGAATTCAGCATTCTTCTGATTATGCCGTTGGGAGGACTGCTGTGAGTGTACTGTGTGCTTGAGTTACAGAGTGTACATACATAGAGAAACATGTTTGTTTTTGTCAAGACAGAGAAAGGAAAAGGGCTTTAAATTACGTCCGCCCTTCCAGAGGATAATTACATGCTAATTATCCCTCTCCCCGCACACTTGATATCTGAAACGCTGGCTGAGCCGTTAGTATTACCCTCAGTAGGATGTAAACCAATACATCCAACATGCGTCGATGCCATAACCGACCTGGATATTAAGGCGAACAAGAGTCATCCCAGGTGACATCTGAAGGGAAGTGTCTCATCTCCTGTTCCATTTGGTGTTTAGTTACAGGGGATCAAAGTGTTTAATTAGGGAGAATCAAAGACGGCTCATGTTTGATGGTCAACCATCTGCCTCCCTTTTCCCCCGCCTGCCTGCTGCCTTCCTGTGCAGCTGAAGCCCTCCGTCTCGCCCAGCGTTTAGCTAGTCCCCCCCTTGATGATTCCTGCATGTCACGTGACGCCTGGCTGCCGTGGGTAGTCAAGAGCTTATCGTGTCTTACCCGCCGCACTGCTGAGGTTGCCCTGTGAGCCACATGATGGCGCTACAGCAGCATGTCACCCTCTCGTGCCTGTCAGCGTCCTCAGCATTACAATGAAAAACTTGATTAGTGATGAATTGACTAAGCACCTTTACTTGTATGGTTCTTATGCATATTTCCTGTAATTGCTCAACACAAAATAAAAAAGTTGTTTTTTTCTAGACATTTGGTTTCTTACCTGGGTCCATTAATTGTGAATTAATATGCAATGGATGACATTCATTTATTTCTTTGATGTTTATAGAACAACAGATATATTTAGTAGGTACACTGAACAAAGACTGGGGCTCAGTCAGTATTAAAACAAATACACTTCTTTCTGGCCTCTAAACAACAACAAGTTTTAGCCTTGGAAGAGTTTCAAAAGTAATGACAAATGCTTTTAGAAGCCCACCTATTCATATTACGTGACAAATCCATTTACATCTTGTCATACTTAAAGAGCAACTGTAGATAATTGCATTGTATCCAGGCCACTGTGTAAATTATATGTGTGCCCTACACAGTGATAGATTACCACTACATTGCTCAATCTCTGTAATGTGTTAGAGTTGAATGAGCTAATTTACCCCAAGACTTATTCATGAATTATCCAAAGAGGTTAAGCATCTGGGATGATATAAAACTGGCTTAATGGCAGGACGGAGTGGCAAATCAAAGGAGCAAACAATCTACATGGCAGCTCTTCCGTAAATCTAAGCAAACAGTAGTTTGGCTGCCATTAGGAGTCTAATACTTTGCATCTACTGCCATGGCCACAGACGTGAGGAACACACCCAATCCAAGGATTTAAGTTTGAATCGGAAGCTCCGTGGTTTTGTATAACTCAAAAAACAAAGTCAACGCAGAGATTCCAACTTTGCTTTAACATTTGGGGTGTACACAGTAAAACCCAAACGGTCAACTAAAAACTTGTCATGTAAAAGCACGCTGTTGTTGAGATACTCCATTAAGCGCCTAATCGTCACTAAAGCAAAACTGAATCCTCAATCACACGCTCGTCTGTCGAGGCTGTTTGTCAGGGAGTGACAGAACGAAAGGGAAAAGTACGCCCTTTGCTGCGGAGAGGACACTCATCTTCCCGTCTTTGAAACCCGGCGAGATCTCGTCGGCGTCGAACCCCATGGTGAACTGCCGGCTGACGCAATATATCGTGCCGTCGGACATGACGCACTGGAAGGCGGGGCAGCGCTCGAGCCTCTTGGTGCTGCACTCGTACCACAGGCGCGCCACCGTGTGGTAGCGGTACACGCTGACTCCCAGCAGAGGGTTGACGTCAAACCGATACAGAAACCTCCCGGCGGCCACCATGTCTGCAGTTCTGTCCTTGCTGCCCACCAACAGGCTGGGCCTCCAGCTGTCGGTCTTGGGGCTGTAGCGCAGCAGCATGTATCTAAGAGTTCCCCCGGAGACGAAAAGCTCTCCGCTGCTCGCCGTGACGTGATGCGCCACGGCGAACGTGTCGTTGGGCAGCGGAGCCACGAACGTCCATCTGTCCAATCGCGGGTCGTAGCGCTCCACGGAGGACAGGCACTCCCCGCCGATGGCGTAGACGTAGCCGTCCAGCGCGGCCAGTTTGCAGCGGGGCCTGGCTTCATTCATGGGGCTGATCTCCTTCCAAATTGATGTCAGTGGATTAAAGCAAAACACTCGCTTTGAGGGTGTCATTTCTCTGTCTGCGCCTTGGCAGCCCACTGCCACAAACAAGTAGTTATCCATTGTGCACATGGCACAGGCTTTGGAGATGACCTCCTGCGGGATCGGGCAAAGTGTATGCCAGGCGTCCTTGTGGTCATCATAGTAGTACACCGCACTGGACGTCCTCCTCTGCTCCGCCTCCCGCGGGCGCCCGCCTGCGTTCCCCACCCAGTCCTGAGGGTCCATGTCGGCCGCCATGACAAACCTTCTACCTCTCATCCTCTGCTTCTGGATTTGCTCCCTCTCGCCAGCCATTAGCCGTCCATAAAGGTTGGGGTCCCTGAGCACCTGGAGGTAGTTGTCAGACATGACTCCCAGGGCAGCTTTTTGCACAGAGGTCCAGCCATGTGTCTTGGCCAGACACAGCGTCTCTAAACAATTACCCAGATGCAGTTTACTCTTCAAGCTTTCCATATCTGAGCCATCGAGAGCTTTTGCTGGAGGCAGTAAATATGCTGCCATAGTCTCCACATCTTCCTCCTCGTTCACATTAAAGCGTTTACTGCCGGTTGAGTGAGAGATGGACTCATTGCTGGTTGGTGCCCCAGAGTGAGTCTTTGGAGTTGAGACTTTCGTATTTAGAGAGGGGATGGAGAGCTCAGACTGCTCTGCAGCAGACAGATAGCTCTCTTTGCGTAGGAGTACCGGCCTCGCGGGTGGCCTCAGTTTTAGGCTTCCCGGTAAAGAAAGATCTTCAACAGTGCTTTGTGGTAAAAGCAGATCACGCATGATGATGGCGCTCAGCGAGCAGGGGGATTCTTTGAGGCCGCCGCCTCGACTTCCAAGCTCCGCAGACTCTGACTCGGAGCTCCTCTCATACTGGCCCAGAGCGGCGTTCGAGTCTGTTATTGAGTGAGAGGACGACTCAACGTAGTAATCGTATATTTTCCCGCGCACAATCTGGTCTCCCGTTCCCTCCCGCACAACGTTCGCATCCTCCACCTTGATCTCTGCCTTGGAGAGGAAGCTGGAGTAGGCCCCCTGGCGCTCTAAATCCTGCCGTAACTCCCTGCCCACACCCACACTGCCCTCCAGCTTCTGAAAAAAGCAAGGGGAGCGGCGCCCCGTTGCACTGACCATCCCACTCTCAGTTGGATGAGGAAAGTTCAAAGCGGATCCAAATGAAATATTACTGGTGGCGACCTGTGCCGGCTCCTGACGACGGAGTTTCTCTCCTTTCATGCCGACATCCCGGGTTGCATGAGACGCACTAAATGCCTCCTCTTTCTTTTCGGCTCGGCGTGGACGAGCCTCCGCTGCCGCGTCCTTGGCGTCGTCAGACGTCCGGCTGTCAGTTGCCGGGTCTGTGTCCGAGGGTCCGGGTTGCCCGCCCTCATCATCGGCGGCATGCTTTGTTGAGCTTTGGCCTCTGAGTGTTGCCTTGCAGTTTTGGAAGGTTGGTCTGTCCGGCTCTTTGTCGTCTTTGACGCAGAGCTGAACGTTTTCTGCTTCCCTGGAGCTGAAGAACCTGTATGCCCACGAAACCAGCAGCACCCCGGCCACAGAGAGACTCAGTTTCAACAGCAGCTGCATGTCGAAGTGGACTCCCGAAAGCGCCGCAAATGGCATCACCGCAGCGCTGATGGCGGTGGCGATTGGTTGACTGATCCTTTTGAACGTTACTGTCGATGCGTCTCCATAGACTGGCGCATGCCGTCTGGTTTCCTTTGTAAAGTAGCTCCTGTGATCTGATGACTGTGACTCTTTGCCAAAGGATCAAGTGTAAAATGACACCTGTGGAGGGACTATTTGCATCGCTGGCTCTGCAGAGGCGGGGCATTGGTCACACACTACCTGTGGCAGGGCAGATGTCGATTTAATAACCATACTATGTAAATACTTGATAGATCAATATTTGGTTAAGCTGTTTGCTATCGGAGGTTTTCTCATGACTGTCATCATCTAACGTCCGGAACACAAGCAAATCCCAACTTTAGCTGTGTTGTTATGGCTGCGTCTTTTGCTCTGTGTTATATCAGACTGGAGTGGTTCATTATGCACATTTCTGAAGAAAAAAAAAAAGAAATAGATCACGCTTTGTTACAGGCTGCACTGCACGGCTATGATCTGCAGGAGGAAACCATGGTCTGAATAAGGTGTAGGGAGTTATGATAGGTGACATTTATCAAATACTTAATAACCAGGATACATCTGTTTGCACAGCCATGCCACAGATCAAAGGTCCTTCTCTCTGCCAGCGCAGATGCTACAATGAATCTCCCCGAAGATGCTCCGGAGCTTGCTGCGGAATGACAAAATGGCAGCCACTTGGTGTGAAAAACACATAGGACACTAAATAACACTAGATAACCGGGACTTGGGAGGAACCTGACAGGCGTCATTCATTCCACACGCATCCCCGTCACATGCGAGCCGTTGCCCGCGTCAGGCCGCCGTTTGCAGCTGACGGCACACTTGAGCGAGTCCGTGGTCAGCAGCAGACTAGTGTTTATTTTTACAGCACACTACGGGAGGGCGTGTCAGGTGTCCCAGGCTGAGTACGGGGCATTGTTTGGGCGTCCGAGCCCCGGAGACGACATAAAGGAAACCGGATTCCCGCAGGCGAGGGTTGAGGAGCTGAATAATTCACAGATGGGCCGGAGAGGCTGCTTCTTATCCTTGCTCCCATGTGAACCACTCGCCAACTCTGCTGTTGGGTACTTTCACCTCGTGTTGATCGGGCCGTCCATGATAGGTGTGCAGTGTGCGAACCACAAAACACGTGGGCGTCTTTTTCCCTTTTTAACCACAGAGATTAGGAATGGAGTAAAAAGTAAAGCTTACTATTTTGAGATATTACAGAAATAATACGATGAAAGGGATATTGCAAAAAATGCCATGCTTAGGGATCATTTCAAAGTAAACTTATACAGCATTATGAAGGGCACATTTGTGTTCACATTGATACCCCTATAATTAACAGAGGGGAATAATTAAATGGCTTGATTAGGAAGTTAAAGAATATGCAAGTTTATACATTTAAAGGGTCCTATTGTCTCTTTTGGTCTAGAACAGCTTCAGATCAAAGTTACATCAAATGTTACTACGGACTATTAACTTGTCCCTCACGCACACACATATATGGTATCAAAATCCATGATGATTACATTAAGACAAGACGGAGGTGTATGAAGGACTGTGTGTCTCTAAGTCAGCTCTGCGGTTGACCGGCCCGTCCCGGGTGTCCCGCGTCTCTCGTCTGATGGCAGCTGGGAAAAGGCGTATAGAAGATCACTGACTCACTAATGCATTCAGAAATTGCGTTTTTTTTTGTTTTTTTTATCTCTCTTGAATACAAAAATGATTGAAGGAAGAAAGCACAGAATAGCCCCTGAATCAAAATGAAAATGGCTGCTGAGCTATAATGCTTCGCACTCATTCCTTTTTGCTTCTCTCACCGGAAAGAAAACACTAACAATTCAAAGCGCATATGACTGAGTCTTAATAATGTGTGTCCTATGCAGCTCTCAGAATGCAGGAATATGGATTGTACTTTGGCAAGGTGAGGCAAAATCTCAAACGGAAAGATGTAACCTTCCTGTTGGACTAAGCTTTAGAAATCCCCCCCCCTCTTACCTCGCACCTTGTTTAAAGATTCATCCCTCAATACGCGTCGTGTCCTTAGAACAGCTTAAAGTGCAACTCTTGCGAGGTCCAGAAAATGCAGGATTATTCTGCATCAAGCCGCCAGTCATAGTGCGAGAGAGAGAGTAGAAACTGGAATGTGTTAACAGCAACACCAGAGTCTCCTTCAAAAGCCACGTCTGGTCCGTGCACTTAAGAGAATATCTGAAACAAAACCATCTGATGGAGCAGGCCGAGACGCCCTTTGTCTCCACGCAGACTGCTCTTCTAATTTCCCGTCATACGGTGAGATCGTAAACAACCCCTGCAATAATCTAGATATGAAGGAGTGAGCAATATTCGACACTGTATATTATTTGCGGCGGGGGGGGGATCTAACACTGAACGCGTCGGACACGGTGGTTTAAGTAAAGCCAAGGCTGGTGAGTTTTTAAATCATCTCTCCATTTTAATACAGGTGAAATGAAACAAATGCAACAACCCTGTTTACACACGTTGCCTCGAGTTAGCACCTCCCTGGAATGGCGGCTAAAATGATCCTACTAGCACTGTAGATGTCTGGGTAAGAGTTACGCATTGTACACAATGTAGGTCACTTAAGATAGTATGTCACAAGTGAATAACTGGATTACAGGCCAGTGACAATGAGTTGCAGCGCTGCTGCCGATTGCAACACACCAAAAAGGAGAAAGAATCTTCAAAACGTCACATGCACCACAACCCCAAAACAGCAGACATGTTTGATCTTTTTTTTTTTTTTTTAAACTGTTCTTGGAGACCTGCTAGATATAAAAAGCCCAAATAAGAAACACAAATGCTTGTAATGGTCCCGTCCTTTTAGCCCGAGAAAGACCTGTCTGAGAACAGCGTTGAATGAAGTACAAACAAAGGTGGAGAAGTGTAAACTCCAGCTGTATCAGCAACCACCCCTCACCATCACCCATATAACGTCTTTAATTATTTTCAATATTTACACTGATGTACACAAAATACACTCAAAAAGGAGATTTTTTTTTTTTTTCTTCTAGTTTCTCAATGCATTTAAATCCTCTGGTACATTCCGCGCCATCAGAAAATAAAAAGGGAATACTTGTATATCAATAAAAAAAAGAATGTTCATCTCGGAGCATCTGTGTTTGTTCCCCTGTGGTTTGTCAGCTTGCTGCTAATCAGGTGCGTCCCAGCACACGTAACAGATGGGTGTGGTTGATGTGGTGGCGCCTATCCAGCCAGTTCCACCTTTTCACGTTTCAGTCAACAACAATGGCATTTTGACACAACAAAATGAAATCCAAATCTTTGGGTGTTTTTTTCCCCCCTCTTTTAATTCCAAATCGTCAGATTTTATTGATCGACAGGCAGACGTGGGACAAGAAACAAAAAAGGGTGTAGATGGGTGCCGGGCTGTACAGGGGGTGGTTGTTGTCAAGTTCATCAAGTTGTTCCTTCGATATCATTACCTTGGTTATTATTTCATTACAAAGCCCCCCCCCCCCCCCCTCAAAAAAAAAAACAGTGGAGGGCCATCCTGAGATGGCACTGTTTCCTGATCGACTGACGCATGGAGAGCCTGTTGATGACTGGAGAAGGCTTGCAGGGTTTTTGTGTGTGTGTGTGTGTGTGTGTGTGTGTTGTGTAATAAGGGTACGTATGTGTGTAAGTGTCTTGAGAGGTTTCACGTCAGTTCCACAGTCACTGTGAGGACAAGCGCCATCCACGTTAGTCCGGGGATGTCCACGCATGAAGCTCCATCTACAAAACCAAAGAAACAGTCAATAAGACGGACATTAACCATTGTTCTCACTTCTTTGATTGGCCTTGTACACACGAGGCCACGGACTCAATAGTTCAATTCTTTCTCAACACGGGTAGATTTTCGCTTCGCAACGCGCCAAAACGAGGTGCGCTTTGGGGCGTGGCGTGCTTCTAGATACGTCCGCTTGGTGTCAACAGCGGATGCTCCTCCTGGATGTGCCAGTGAAGCCGTTTCTTGTTGTGACCCATGGCCACTTGTTCATTCAAAAGGTCTTCTCTAAAGTCGCTGAAAAACTCGATTGCTACAATCAAAGTCAAACATCACACATGAAGAGGAGCACGCTAAACAACCTGAAGTGGCTTTTCCCCGGGGGACCGATGTCAGCTTGTCACTGTCGCTTGTCCCACTCGCCTCGAGGACGACAAGCGTGATCACTCGATGACAACAATGCTCAGCGAAATCAATGATGCCGCTACACTTCTTTTTGTGCAGTTGGTATTTCCCATTGTCACAATTCTATCATGTTATATAATTATTGGTTACTCCAAAATGTTTCAGGAGAAAGAAAAACATCCCAGAAATCTGAAAATGATCCCAAGACAGACAGACACAAAGTAGATGATGTGTACAGAATAGAGTAATAGGTTATTGACAACTATAATGACCAGAATATAGATATTGTAAATATAGATGAGGAGTATTGATCCAGGAGAATGTTGATCCGTGAGGCTACCAGTACACCCAGTGATATCCCAACGCTGAAAACCACGATGCCGTTTTTTAACAAAGTCGAAGAATCCTCATGTTAAAAATCGGAGGAGAGATGCGACTGACTGAAAGTGTGGCTTTAGTTTTATAATCAATAGTTTGTTCAGATTGTGACACTAGACTTGACCCAGTAGATACAAAATGATCATGGTTTGCCTTAAAATAAGTATGCTTGTAAAGTAACTATATAACGTCACTTTGTGACAAAATGGCATCAATGGCTGGCTTCACATTGGAGTATAGTATAGTAGAGTATAGTATAGTAGAGTATAACGCCGGGTACGTGTCATACAGGCGCCGAAGCGCGGAATCAAAACGCCGAGGGACGCGTCCCATGCATCTGTACTCGATGCCCCTGGGGAGGGTGACCAGGCTGCAATTGGATCAGATGTTTGTCGGGACGGTTTGAATCAAGGCCACGCGATGATTCCATATTAAAACGGAAATTTCCATGAAATTCTATGTCAGCTGACATGTCGTACACAGCCTGCGCCAATCAAGTGTGACAAAACAGGAAAACAACAACTGGATCTTCTCAATAAGTACTTCATCTCATGCTGTAATGGGCTCATCCAACCATAAGATCGTCATATGAGGTCCCCTCCCAGCTTCCAATCACAGATGCACGTCGCTCAGGCCATCTGTTCTCCTTCAGTTTTTGTCTCAGACCTCCTGCATTTGAACTGGGACTGATGAGCTCTTCTTAAGAAAAGCATTACTGAAAACACCTCGGCTTCTTTCTGACCTGTGAAAAGTCCAGGCTGGTTCCTGTCTCTAATCTGCCCTTTGTTCTGAAAGAGGATTTGGTGGCGTAGAAAATGACAGATGTGGATCACATGACTGTCGCTGTTACTTTTGAGCCATCGCTCTTTGTGATTGCACCAGCAGTATAATAAGTCCTGTGCCCACCACAGCGCCACAACCCCATGACGTTTGGATACTCCCACCTCGCCGGGCTGACAGGTGCTGACAGTCCCCCATCTCACTCAAGTCTGGAATCCTGTTCATTGCGGCACAGTGCGGCGTGGACACGTGGTCCGGGACGGGGGAATTCTGACAGAGATGAACGATGGGACCGAACCGGCATGAGCCGTCCTTCCCCCCTCGGCCGCGCCAAGAGGACGGCCGTTCAGCCGCTATGCCGTCGGTCACGTGTGGGGTGACCTCTCGGGGGGGGGGGCTTGTGTTGTGCACCGATTTGACTTGCAATGCAAGGCGTGTCCGCGCTGACCTGATTCTGTCCTTGCTCTGTGACACACCTGCTCCCGCGCTTACCATAGCATTTGCATATTCGGGTTTGCATCCCCGCGATACGAATGGCAGGCAAAGGGTGGGGAGAGAGAGGAGGGGAAAAAACAACGAGCCGCAGGACGAGGGACCGATAACTTGAATTCGGGGGGGGGGGGGGGGGGGGGACGAGAGACACACGATATGATGTTTCTGGAGCAGGAAAAGCGAATAAAAAAAAAAAGAAGAGAAAAAGTGAAGCCAATGTCAGACTGGAAGAATGTTCATATCTCCTCTGACTGGGGCGGTTGGGCTTAAAAACAGCTCGCATGCCATCTGCTCGGAAAGCTGTTCACACTGTACGCGGGGACAGACACGGGCGTCACACGCATGCACGAGGGACCATGCACCGAAATTATACCATTCTAATTCATTTTCCAGTTCATCAACAACAGCTCAAAAAACTATTACGATGCTGGTGTCGCTCCGGGCCCCGTTGCACGTAAATAACAGTCTACATTTTGTGCAAATTTACTGACGTGTTTTACAAAATAACATTTGGGATTCTTCCATTACTAATAATAAAAGGCACACGTGTGTGTGGACGGACCGTGACACGCTGCTATTTAAGTGGCACTTATTGAGCTTGGTGGAAAAAAAGCCTGTATGAAGAAATGTAGACGAGCTGTTCTCTCGTGGTCATAGTCGCCACTTTCGTCTCAAGTCTTGGTTACTTTGAAATGTCCGTCCAGCCAGAACTGAACAGCACGATCTGCAGTGACCTTAAGGCCCGCGTCGAAATCGGAGATCGAGGGAGAAAAGAAAATAAGAGCAACCGGAAATGGGTCAGAACGGAGGGAGGTTTGCATCGGGAGACAGAAAGTGAAATGTGAAAAGTCAAAGTGGAGAAGAGGAAAGACGACGAGGAGAGACTGAATGAGAAAGAGGGAGGGAGCTGGCAGAGAAAAGGGAGAGATGGAAAGGCTGTTGTGTCACAGCCCCCGCCGGCTTCTCCTGACAATCCCTCATCTTTACATATGATAATCTCAGAAGCCGCAAATGAGCCACTACAGCACATATGAAACGCCAATAATCTGGTGCTCAACCAAAAGTGACAGGCCCCGGTTAGTCACAGGGAGAGGGCCTGTCGCCCCCCCCCCGGCGCCGCAGATTAATCCTGACAGAGTCACTCTGCCGCCGTCTACCCGGCACCAAGGAAACCGGGACAGGAGGAGAATCAACATCCACCTTTCAATGCTCTGACATTCACGTTCGCTTCTCTCATCAGCGCCACGTCGTCTCTCTGAGTGAGCAGACTTTGTTTTTCCTCTCCGGGTTTTGTTCCAACGTTACAAACGGTGTCTGTCGGAAGCGTCGATGACAAATCGGCCCCGGGGAGCACACTCGAAGCGACGTGGCGTACTTACTGTTCTGACTCTGCGTGTTTTTCATCATGCTCGGGTTTTCTGTTGGAGAGACAGAAGGAGAAAGCGGGTCAACTGGGAGGTGAGCAAAGAGCACAGTTTAACAGGGTGATTTTTAACGAGAGGGTAATGAGCACAAGAACGGGGGACGGTGGCTGAATGGAACATCCCCAGTGAGAAATACTGGGCCTGTTAGTGGTACTGGGACCACCGGGACACTCTCAATGACAGCGATACCAGCCAACTACATAAGGGACATAAGTGCGTGCAGTCTGCAGGTGTCTGCAGTTTGGTGTGAGCGTGCATGTGTGTGTGTGTGTGCGTCACTGGCCTGCTCCTCGGTGCTGACTCACTACACAGTGAGTATTATCACTGAGGGTCGGCTAAAGACTCGCATCAAGCCGTGATTACTGCTCGTCTCCGTAACCGGGCCGTCTATTATTCCTGATGATTCATGTTGGACATTCTGCCAATCGGGGCGAAGCCTCCAGATACGGCTTTCTCTCTGCCCCCCCCCCCCTCCTCCTCCTCCTCCCCCCCGAGAGGTAGAGAGAGGTGTCTCATCTCAAGGCCACAGGGGACGGTGCCAAGGTCACTTAATCACCATTAACTTCCCCTGAGCCGCGAGCGGAAGCGATCTACAAGGAGCGGGCGGACAGATGGGCCATACCAGGCACGTAGCCGACGGCACCTGAGGGTGCATCAGGGTGTTAAATAGATATTAGCGCTCCTCGCAAAACGCCTCCCAAGGTAACGCCTCCCTAAAGTGCCACTTTGTGGGTTCTTATTAGGCCCGTCCAGTAATTTGTACATCTGTGACATACTTTAAAACCTGTTCACAGGAGGGTTTTCTGCAAAAGACTTACAAAGAAAAAGATGGATGGAGTGTTCTTTTTTTTTTTTTTTTTTTTTACCCGAGTCAATGAAGTACGTAAATGGTTTTCACTTCATTTACGTCAATCTGGGCCATTCAGGGCTGAAGTACATGCCTGTACATTGAAAAAGGTATTTCTCCTACAAGACGAGGCTTCCATAGGTGAAACAAGCACTTTGGGAGAACAGTTGGATGCTCTTCCTGTACCTTTTCTTTAACATCATATCATGATATCATGATATTAGAATAAAGCAATCAGATGTCGTATTTCTACAAATAATATCTGAATATTTAACACTGTGGGCTGTAGTTATTTCCAATGAGGTAACATGACAAAAAGCTTTCTGGTGAGGCTGAGACGGTAAACATACACCCACGTATACAATGGAGCGCGTGTGCAATCACCAGCGATGAAGAAACTAATTCCATCTTCCAGGGAACGCGTTATCTCCGTCCAGCCATTGAACAAAGTGCTTTTCTAACGCGGTCATCAACAAAGGGGCCCTTTGATGCCACTGTTGGCTGCTGGTGTTTAAGTGAGAGCACCAAGTGCCACCGACAGAACAGTGATTAAATCCCCTGCCAGAGAATAGTTATTCTCACTAAGTGCAGCCTTAAAAAAAAAAAAAAAAAGTGTTGTTGAGCCAATTAGGAATACATCTCTTATTAATCACTCACTTAGCTGCATCAATGATTCATAACCGTAAAGTAGTCACAGTATTTTTCAAAGTTAATGTGTATATATTAAAATGAATTTTGTCATTTTCCTGTGACAAAAAAAAGAAAGAAAATCCTTCACATTCAACCTCCCCGTTAATAATTCAGCCTTCTGAGGGGCGCGCACCGAAGACGATGAGGCGGGTGTGGGTGTCCGTGGAACCCAGAGGATTCTGGGCCGTGCAGCGATACATGGAGCCGTTGAGCTCGGCCGGCACTCTCTCCAGAACCAGCTCCTTCCCGTCCCGCTCGGTGCTGCCGTCCAGCAGGCGGCCCCCCACCCGCGTCCAGGTGAAGAGGGGCTCGGGGAACACCTCGTTCTGTCAACACACGAGGGGGGGGGGGGGGGGGCAGAGGGAGGAGAGAGAGAGAGGGGGGGGGGGAGGGGGAGGGGAGGGTTGTGTGGAGATAAAGAGCAAAGGCCACATGAATAATGCACGCACCAATTTCACTCAAATGCAAAGGCACGTGAACAACATGCATTAATAACCAATACAACGCCCAATTTAAAAATATAATGCTCCATAATGCAGTGTGTCAAGCATGTGTTTCTATCCATAATAAGAGGACACAAGAAGGAGGCAAATTCCACCATCTTCATCTTCTTCCTTTTAAAACAACCATCGGTCCTTCAACCTTCTACAATACGATCAGGAAAAACAACAACAATCAATTAAATACTAAGGCAAGTTTTTTTTTTGTAATAAAAGTGCAAAAATGCCAAACTAGGAACACGTAATCCTGTCCCATGTGTACATTTCATAGTGGCGACCTCCATAGCCTGCAATGGATGAAGAGGGTAAGTCAGCGGGCACAAGAACCAGAAACTAAATAATATTAATTTAATGAAAACTGTGATAGGATAGAAAGATCTGACCTCGCTACTGCTGATGCATGTGTAATAACAAAAGATCCACTGTTGGATAGGTTCATTCTAAATCTATTCCTAAAGACATTTATAATATATGAGATTTAACTTTTCATTCAAGAGCGCATTAAGAAACGGTTGAATATGCAAATCAGCTCAGACTATCAACATCTCAACATCCCTCTCCTTCACTCAGAAAGCTGCCGTCTTGGAACCCTCCCCCTCAGTCAATTATATTCAGCATGCACCCGAGTTCAAATGACACCGTCTCACGTGCTCAAACAGACCAAAGGCTCTAATCGCGCCCTCGACAGCTCGCAGTGACCCGCTGGGAGTAGCTGTGAAAACTCTAAGCTTTCAAAACAAAACGAAAAAGCGGCGGCTCTCCGAGGCCCGAGTTCAAATCCTGACGGAGGTCAAGCGAGGTCGGTGGGTCGGGTCGGCCTCTTGGGAAGAGGTCGCATTAAGGAGAGGAACAAACAAACACTAAAAGGGTCAAAGTGAAACCTTGCGGTCGCATTTAATGTCACACAGAAAGGCCAAGTGAGGAAGGCAGGTAAAGTAGAAAGAATTTCTGAAACAACACACCAGGGGGGGGGAAAGTGGCATCTTATTTCCTCACAAAGACGGGGGGGGGGGGGGGAAACGTGTCAGTGTTGACACACAATTTTCTTCGTTTCTTCTTGTTAGACCTTGAAGCCGATAGTTCCAGTGAAGGATACGGGGAATTTGCCTGTGCTGCCGAAGGGCCTGAATGGCTCTATTACACACTCCAACCTGTGCATAATTACCAGTTTATGCACTGTACAAAAACAACGTTAAGATAATCCACTCAAACCCGTGATAACATCTGTGCATTCAATGCTGAGGCGCACTTAAACCCCCCCCCCCCCCCCCCCACAAAAGGAATGGATTCGTTTTACATGGAACTGTCTTAAAGGAGTAAAGTAAAAACCCCAGAACTTGCAGAGATTCCTGAAAGCACAGATGCTTTTGGTGTGTGCTTGGGACCATTAGCGGGTCCAATAATATCAGGATTAGCCGTCAGCTTCAATCTCAAAAAAGGATCACCATCCACGGGCCTCTTACTCTGGGGACGGGGGCCTTTCTTCCGTGACACAAAACAATCTCTTCGCTGGAACCTTCGGCTTTTTCTTTGGGATTATGGAGCAAAACGTCTGGGGGCAGCAAAGGTAAAGCGACTAGCGTAGCATCGCTGCCTTCTGTCCGAGGCTGAGAGACATCGGAGACCATACTCAAACAAATGCATCTATTGTCTCAGGCCTCAATGAACAGCCTATAAGATGTTAGAATGTGTCCAAATTTGATTTCTATGCATGATTGTGAGAAGACAGAAAGGGGAAAAATGTCAATGCCAAACAGAGAGGTTGCTCCAAAAACATAATAATCAACAGGCTTAGCTGCACATGCACAAGTTTCAACGTGATTTTCTTCAAAGCCCCATGCACTTACCCCAGGCGATCCTACCTGGAATCCTTGCACGGTGATGCGCACCGTGTCCCCTACCTTTGCTCTGGTAGGGGACATGGAGAGTTTAGGGCCCTTAGGAGCAGCTGAGAGACAAAAAAAAAACAAAAACACAAGAGACAAAGAAGAAGGTCATTGTACTGAGCATGAAGAGCAAATCCTGCTGGACACCGGTTTTGTCACAGAGGGAGGGAGACAAACACAATTTCCTGTCAATTAACGTCCCGGGGCGGGAGGCGAGGGACCTGCAGCTCTTTCATCCAAAGGACTGTGCTGGATGCCTTCTCCCTCGGTGAGAGAAAGGAGGGAATTGGGTTGATGCTCATTACTAGAGGAGAATGGGAGTGCAGGAGGCAGTGAGATAAGGGACACTGAGGGAGCTAATTCCCATGTCTTGGTGTGGACAGTAGACCCCAGTTGGCTTTCATTTGGACCCTCTAGTACAATGAGGAGGGAGGGGCCACATTCTAATGGTCCGAGGCCGCGTATGTCGCCTGGAGATAAAGTGAGTGACGTCCACGAAGGTGTTGTTATGTCAGATTACAGCCAATCAGCACAGGTCATCGCCGATAATGGGCGTGGTTCTGCACGATTCGGGATCATCAACAACTCCGCTAAAGCTAGCGGCTCCACCAAAGAGACGAGGAGCACGCGCAAAGACCCCCCCCCCTACCCGTCCTCCCCGGGACTTCTTTAATCAATTTGATTCAAACTCTCGATATAAATCACACTTGCTGCTTGTTTTTTTTTTGTTAGATGAGGTAAACTAAAGGATGAATAAATAAACAGACAAATGACCTCGGTGTTTGGATATTAATCTGGCACCAAAGTGTCCGCCGTGGCTAACGAAGCATCGACTACGAGGCCGCTCCAGCCTAATGGATTAGGAGTCGTATCTGTGAATGGGATCGTGCAAGTTTATCACAATCCCTTTATTAAGTAGAAGAAAAATAAATTGCACCATTTTAGGGATGGAAATGGAAAAGGGCCGATGTATTTCATTCATTGTTGGGATTTTTAGCACCAGACACCTGGTCATTTTGCACGAACTGGTTCCATTTGTCCAGAGAGCGAGTCCAAGCTGGTGCAAACCAAAAGGGAGGATCCCTGGCCGCCGTAAGCGCCGCCATCAGGTGAGCGCTTCGCAAAGTGTTCCGTCACGTGCTGAAGACGGGTGGCATTTCACATATAAGTCTTTCCACTGCCCACACACTGACAGAAGGGTATTTTTAAATACTGGTGCCACGGCGTCACATAGAGCTTCCAGGGCATATGGTTGGGAAAGATGATGGCTGATTTCTGGGATTTGCTCCAACGGTGACAGTTGGTGTCCTACGTCACCACCTTTTGATTAGGGCAGCGTGATGGACACACACACACACACACACAGCCGGTCCCCGAAGGACTCGAGGATGCACACGGGCAGCGAGCCGCGGGCCCCCGGCCCTCCGGTTCCCGAGACGGAGCCGCGACCACTGGAGGACGGTCAGGGAATAAACCCTAAAAAAAACGGCACGCCAGTGCGTACAGAGACATCCACAGGTCACGAACGGGGGTACATTACATTACATTAGATTACATTAAGATTAGAGGCAGGAAGGAGGAGCCAAACGCAGAGCCTCAAACAAAAAACAGACTTGGTCAAAACTTCAAAACCAATCCGCAGACGGGGGACCAGGAGCATGTAGTCATACCGACTACAATGACACAACCAGAGACCAGGGACACACAGGGCTTAAATACACAGGGGAAGGTGCAGGTGATTGGACACAGGTGGAAACAATCACAGGGGACGACAGGACGAGGCAGGAAGTGAATCCAACCCCCCCCCCCCCCGGGGACACGAGACGCACGAAACTACAAAATAAGACGAGACATGAACCCAAAGCGTGACAACACAATAGAGAAGATTTCAAAGGCCTGAACCTGGGAAACCAGATAATAAATATTCACATTGATACATAAATAACTAGACACACACACACACACACACACGTCCCGGAACTGAGCATCTGCTCTTTGATTACGACAGTCTGGCCAAGCGGTCGCCGGGGCGACGCGGGGAAGGCTGGATCCGTACAAATTCATGGAATGAGAGAAATAAATGTCACCACTTGTCTCAGGATGTTGAATAATGAACACCGCAGCTTGTCTAAACCCACTGGTGGGGAACGCCTTTGAATTATTAACACTCACTGTGTTCACAAATACAATCCGGTTTCACGATTTCATAAGAGTTGTAGCACCTTTTGTTTTTTTTTTAACCCCCAGAGCGCCGGGCTTCAGGTGGAATTCGCACGCCGAGCACGGAGCCAGCTGTGAATATTCATGAAGCGCGATACAACGCGGGTGGATTTTCAGACTCCGTCTCATGTGGCAATATTAAATCTCTGAAAGATTTATTACTTATGGGCACTGCGAATGCCTCCTTTTCATTTCCTGACCAAACACACCTGAGTGAGCGATTATGCTGGTCCTGTATACAGTGGGAAAGATACCTTTATCCAGTTATGGTTGGATAATGAAGAAGAAAAAGAAGAAGAGGAGGAGTGGGGCCTGTGAGGGATGGGACTCGCTTGGCGAGCTGTTTCGCGGTTACATTCAATTAGAGTTAAACAAAGGTAAAAAAAAAAAAGACATTGTGCATCACCTCTGACCTGAATTACAAGCATAGTATCTTTTTATATACTATTGCACAGATGAAGCCAAAAGTAGGTCTGCGAATGCTCTGAATTTCAAGTGCGCTCTAATTAGGATCCACAAAAGGTGCATCTTTTTCATCGTTTTCATTCCTTCCGTCGCCGCGAACGCACCGCGGTAACGATGAATTAATGCCTTCAAACGAGGCAACCTGTGTCAAAATATTAACCTGTCTGTGACATTTAGCAGCAGCTTCACAGAAGCCGCTCCCCTCGGGGTGCGTCACCTGCTTCATCTTCCACGCGTGGAAGAGGGGGGGGGGGGGGGGAAGAGTTGTTGGAATCGTTGTTGTGAGCAGGCACCTCGTGCCGTTAGACCCATCCGGTGCTCCACTTGCCGAAATGGGATGCACTGGATTTCAATTTAACCAAAGTACGACAGTTATTACATTTTAAAAGACCATTTTCTGGGGTGAGATTTCCCCTTTTGGGAATAAGTAATATGGGGAGAAAATGGATCCTCCGCTTGGCGTATAAATGAATGGTTTTAAAGATACGGCAGTATTATAATTAAGATCCATGCCTTTTATAAAAATACCAAAACCAACACTATATTGATGATTCAAGCAAGTAGTGTGTAAAACTAGTAAAAACACAAGGACCATTTTCACATGGGTGAAATGGTCCTTTTCTTTTCTTTAATGCTAACATTAGTGCTACAAATTTGTATTGTTATTATGCAGATGGAAAGTCTCCCTTCGTATGGAAAATATCCAATCTTTGTTATAAATAACTATTATTGTCTCAGCAGGAACCAAAGGGTTTGAGGCTATTGTCCTTTTTTCGTGGGGAGTGTTGACCACACGGAAGATGACGCGTACGCGTAACGTTAGAAGTACTCTAGAACTGAAAAGTGATTCAAAGCGGTGTAACAGGAAGGAGTCTCCCTCCCTCACTAATTGAGACCCTGTAGATTCACCCTATTTATCCGGATACGTTTATAGATGGCGGAATGAAAACGCTTTTGGCCCACGAGAAAAAAGGAAAAACTGAAAATGAAACTGAAAAAAACCCAAAATCCAAAAACAAAAAAGAGCTGGACTGGACGGATATTTCAAGAGAGATCCTTTGTCGTCATCTAAATTCAGACTCCAGGAGTCCTCAGTTACGATGTTTACTTGCAGACTGATATTCCATCATTCAGAAAATGTGCCATATTTTCCTTTGTTTTTTTTCCAACTAACCCAAACAGGTGTGTTTCCACGTGTGTTTACCAGGCTTCGGGCCTTGTTTGCGGGACGTGTTCGACCCTGCTCTTCATTTCACGAACCCATTTGGAGACTTTCCATGAAAATGACAGTTCCCCGTTGGCTCATTTTTAATTCGATGAAAGGTGCCGATGTGAGATAAAAGAGTGACAGCGACAGGCACACTGCGGCAGGCAGATACGCGCCGGCCCCCGTCTCCTCATTTTAGATTCTCCCCTTTCTTGCCTTCAACCACGGCTTGTATCTCACGGAAGATAATGTCTCTGTTTATCGCGGCGTCAGGATTGTGTGGCTTGTCTCCAGGACGGCCGTGCCAGCGCCTCGCCTTTGAAGTGTTAATTGGATGCGCTGGAAGCAATCTTTGTTTCTAGATTACAGGAAATTATTGTGTGTGTGTGTGTGTGTTACTCTTGGATCGCTTACTACCAAAAAGTGTTTACCTTAAAGCAGTGGTTCTTAACTGGTCTGGCTCCGGGACCCACCATCACCCCGCGACCCAAATCGAGGAACATTCTCAACTTCTCAAATTTATTCAAAATCAAGTTCATAAGCTGAATTTTATATTCAGGATATTTAATTGTCCTAAAAACCCAATGTCTCCCCCATATCAGAATGGTTTGACCCAACCTGGCACACGCTGCTGAAAACATGGACGGACGAGCCGGCAAAAAAAACGACACTCCGCTGCATTATAAAAGTCCCTTCAAAATAAAATCACAGGATGATTTTTTTTTTTTTTAACTCAAATTTTTATTTTCCCAAACTTCCCACCAATTGAGAATCACTGCCTTAAAGTAAAAAAAACATCTCTCGGTTGTAGTGTTTCTGACCCTGAAATACGTGATGAAGCCATAAAAGGAGGAGCTTTAAGCTCATTGCTGAGATCGTCCTTTAAAGCGTTCGAACATCGATCGGCGTGTCAGAATTCTCATTGGCTTCTCTAATTCAGGCTGACTTTTTCAATAATGGCGGCGCGTTAACTCAATCGGAGCAACACGCGGCTCCACCCAATTGCTCTGTCAGTCTCAGTGGAGTTTTTTCTTTTTTTTTTGCATTCGCGGCTAAACTCCCGATCTGCTCGGCTGTTACGCAATTAATGGCTAGTGCAGTTTTTGCACAAACGCCTTACTACAGTCGCTCCTCCGCTCTGTGCCTCCTCTCCCCCTCCCTCTCAAACATGACACCGGCTGTCAGTGTGACCGGCTGATGATGATTGGCTGGCTTCTGCCTTAAGTCCCGCCTCTCGTCGTGCAGATGTATATCTGTCTGCACGTGCTGATGACGCAGGCAGGAACGTGGTTATGGTTATTTTACAGGTACTTTGAACGAGTGTTTATGCTTTGGAAGTTTTAAATAAGGTTGATATGTGTTTGGATGATGTTTTGTGGAAATCTTTAATGTTTGATTTTATATTTCGTTTTTTTAGACTAATGCTAATTGTTAATTGGGATATTCTTCAGCAGCTAGCTAAATGTTGTTGGTTGCATATAGTTAGTATTTAAAATGTTCCTAATATATGTTGTTTCTATATCTGGAGTTTGTAACAAAAAAAAAAAATCGTTATACTTTTTGTATGCTTCTGTCATTGCAGTCATCGTTTTATTGTAAATAAACAAACCACCTCCACCCCCCCCCCCCCCCACACTTCTTGCTACGCCCCTGGTCCTTACCCACCTAGGGTGACCTCGGTCTGCATGGGCATGGACAGCGCCGGGTGCTTGACCTCGCAGCTGAACAGCGCGTCGTTGTCCAGCTGGGGGTTGAGGGTCCAGGTGAGGCGGGCCTGCACCACCACGGAGCCGTCGCTCTGCGGCACGCTGGTGTGGCTGAAGTAGTAGAGCGGGTCGGTGCTGTGCACCCAGCGGGGGAACTCGCGGCTCACCACCGTCTCGGGGATGACCTCGGTCGCCGGGCTGGGCTCGTGGGCCCGCTGCCCCTGGGTGTGGACGCGCTGCGGGCTGTCCGTGTACTGGCGGGGCACGTGGCCCTCGGGGTCCATGAGGGAGAGCGAGCGCTGCAGCTTGGTGTCGTCGAGGTCCCTGCTGATGAGCGGCCGGGCGCCCCTCACGCCCGCCGAGCCGCCGTCCTGCTCGCCGGAGGCCTGCGTGTAGGAGATCACCTCGATCAGCTCGCCGTCGCGCTTGAAGTACACCTGGGACGGAGAGGAAGGAGGGTGGGATTAAAGCAGGAGGTGGAGGAGGAACAAAAGGTCTCCTGTTTACACACTGGGGTGGTCGGCCGAGAGGTCGACACAATTTGCCCTTTAGCTCGTTTTTCGCTGTAAATCAGCACGTGAGGTCAAATACGTGTTTTGGGAGGTCACATTGACCTTTGACCACCAACATCTGGTAAGTTCAGACCAGTCAACAATAACTTTAAAGCTCGGACATCTTTCACGTCACACTTTTTTCTCTCTTTCTTCCCCCACTCCGAGTCGAAAATGCTGATTTCAGCGCACGGCCTTAAAGAATTGATTTTACAATTGGATCCTCCGCTGTGTTTGGCCTGTAGCAGCATGTTAGCGCTGTGTTTTCTCACCATGTCATTTACATCGCTGGGCGCCTAATCCCCTCACAGGGGGGGGGGGGGGGGGGGGGGGATTCGAACTCCCATCTCAGCACTAAACCTGCGGATATTTGCATTGAAATAAGCTCGTTTCGTCGCCGACCTGCGTGTTGCTGTTTTGCAAAAACGCAATTCTTGTTGTCGGCGAAGGAAGGAAGGACCTTTGGTCATTTGAATTCAATTTGCTAAAGATCAAAGAGTTATTATTGTTCCCACTGTATTTCGCCGCATTGATTTTTTTTGGAAGAGATGGTTGAGTGCAAACAAGTGAGGATCAGACCGAGCTCCTAAGTAATAACTTCCAATAATATTCCCACATTGAAAAAAAAGGAGATATAATTGGTAATCCTGGAACTGCATTAGCAGCTTTACTATATACGGCTCTATGAACAATTCCTTTAATGTGGGAATACATATTGTATCCTTATCTGATAATCAGATTGCTGAACACAGTGTTTTAAATTGCACTGTAATACATTCAAAGTGTATTGACTGGTTAAAAATGTCTTTTAAATTCCATTCAAATTATACTTATTTATTTTAGGTTAGTGTGTGTGTGTGTTTGCTGTTGTGTTGCCACACCATCATATTACAAGCTGTTGTCATGTCCCGGTCGTCTCGTGTCTCAGGGCTTCCTGTTTTATTTTGAAAATAAACCTCCCTCTCGTTTCAGGCTACTTGCTCCCTCTGGACTCCTTTTCTCAGCCTAGCGTTTATGTCGTAGACCCCTTTTTGTTTTTACAGTTCGTTTTCACTTCACTTTTGTTAATAAACTTAGATTTTTTGGATGGTCTGAGGAGTCGTGCATTTGGGCTCAGGGTCGTCTGTGTCGTGCTGCCGGGTCGCATCATAGTATTTATACCCAACTCCAAAAAAATGGCAGGGCATCTATAATGTTCTAAAATGTTCTAGGTGACCACGGCCCCATCTATCTGCACTGTGCTTCCAACACAAAGGTAGGGTTCAAACTAAAAGTGAGTTCATTTTCAACTGCGCACTTCTAAGTCCTTTCAATATTTTTAAATGCTTTTTGAGTCGTGGATGTTTTCTTTCTCCATCTAAGGTCTGATAATAAATGGTTACATTTGCCATTTCCTGTAAAAGATGACTAACGACGACACCTACAAGTAGAAACCTTAGTTGGACGATGTGTTGTCATAATGTCACGCTTTGGTTCTCCTTCCTGTTTTATTTAATAGTTTCTTGTCTCTCGTGTCTCTGGGTGAACTTCACTTCCTGCCTTGTCCTGTGATTGCCTGATTGTTCCCACCTGTGTCCAATCACCTGCACCTCCCTAGTGTATTTAAGCCCTGTGTGCCTGTTGTCCCCTGTCGCGTCATTGTCTAATGTTAGTCCTCGTTGGGGCACGGGCCGTTTGAGTTGGTAAAGAATAAAGAGCACTTGGTTGGAAGACCCTGCATTTGAGTCCTGCTTCAGCCTGCGCCAGCACCCACCCTGACACATAAGGACCAAAAAAGGTGTCACCAAGGTGTCACTGGACACACCCACGCAAATACACACACGTATGCTCACATGAGCTCACACGCCTCACGTGTTTTCCACCAAGAAGCGAATGCCCTGACACATGAACGTCCTCCGTGTGTCACATGTGCGACATTTGTTTTGTGCTCGGTGAACCTGCGACGCGTCTGAATCGACCGCGGGCGCATCGACCGCACAGCATCGAGCGCATTTGTGAATGAAGCTCCGCAGTTAATCGCCCCCCCCCCTTCCTCTCGTGAACTTTTACACTGTTGGAGAATTCGATAGCCGTCACCCTTTTATCCGCCTACCCCGAGGGCCTGAAAAACCAATCGCTCAATGGGAAGTGGCTGAACCGGCCTCGGAGCCACAGTGGCCGCGGTGAGTCTGCCGCCGTGAAGCCGGCGGGGGAGAAGAAGCCTTTTTCGCGGCGTATTTAAGCAGCTTATTAATTATCACAGCAGGTGGAGGGTGAATTAGAGCGCTCTGCACCTGTTCCGCTGCTTATGTTGGACGGAGCGGTGTCGGTACACAGTAACACCTGGCTGGCTGTGGATTGGCATAATAGGGAATTCATTATCCGAGCCCGGATAACTGGTTTGTTTCTAAACACACTGACGGAGAAGTTATTTCGTGGGAGTAAAAAAGAATGCGGTTGCAGAGAGACCTGCGTCGCATGCTCTGAAGGAGCATCTTCTTTGAGATGTTACCGCCAGCAAAGTATCGAGCATCAGTTCATCTTCCCTTGTCGCCCGTCTACTGGAGGAATAAGAAAGGAAATCAGGGATCTTGAAGTATCTTGCGGTTCTGCTTCTTTGTCACTTATATCACGAAGAAGAAGCTTCCAAATGGAAACACGGACACGGTGAGACGTGGGAAGCATTAATGAATCTGTGTGAGGCTTTTTATTTGATGATTTACCACCACTTTGTCGATGCATTTGCTTCAGCGTGACCTATTCTTCTTAAACCTTGTTGTTTAATCCATTGCCTTTCTTGTAACGTTTGTAGTCTGCGGAATGTGTGTATGTGACTTTTAAGGTCGACTGTGTTGAATTTGGCGTCATCCACAGGTGATGGTTGCCAGTGGCAACCTAAGGAAACTTCTCAGATGAGTTCGAAAGCCACTGTGGGAGAACCAAATTGGGCCAACCTTTGGTTTGTGGATTTTTGGGCTCAGCAATCAAAGAAGACGGAAAATTCTTAATCAGAAAACCCTGCGACACAGGAAGCAATTTATTTGATGAGAAATATGTTTACCAACATTATTCCTCTTTCAACCTACGGTAAAAAAAAAACTAAAAAAAATCAAGATTTAGTTGTGACCACATTCAAGCTCGTCTTAGACTTCCAGATCAAATATCCCCCATTTTTATTTCAATTAAAAATCAATGTTGAGATCATGAATTAACTAGAAGTTGGATCAGTTAAATGTAAGCACTTATGCCATTACATCGGGCTGAAAAATACCAACGTTTCAGGAGGCCTTTGATGAGTGAAGACATGAATGCACCTCTGCGAGGTCGGGATTTTACATTTGGCTGTTTAAATGTGTTTTGAAAAGAGTCCGAAGTGTTTTCTTAATGTACTGAACAGCTTGCAGCCAGCCGGGCCGGATGAGGGAGAGACACCAGGTATTTTCTGCAAGTGTCTTGTCCTTCGATGTACTGCAGAACAAGTTGGAGTCAACAGGACCACGATGCACAATTCGTCTTCCAATCCAATCACAACTAAGGAGACGTGTGACATCACTGTAAACTATGTTTGTGTTACTTGAAGCTACCTACTAATTTGAATGAAAAAAAAAAAATCTCATTTCCCTGTTTGACAGGTAGAGTCAACAGAAAATGTGTCACTTCTCTCAGGCTGTTCAAATTAGAGAGCAAACATTTATTCATTTCCATAAGTTATTATAAAGCTCCCAAGATAAGACCAAGAATGTCCCTTACTGTGATGTATAATTTTTTTCTATGTCCACTTAGGAAATCAAAAAAATGTACTGTAGAATAATAAGCAAAACGGGGTCTGGGCTTGTCTTCAATAAAAAAGTATTTGCATGTTCGGTCCTACATTTTGCTGCTGCTGCTGTTGTTTTATTTCACTCAAAGAGAGTCTCAGTGCACGGAATGAACTGCTTGTCAATACTGCCTCTGTTGTGAATCCCGCAAACACTTCGTGATCCAATGTGCGAAGACGACAGAACCAGATCGGAACCAATTACTCCATTCGTGGGATGAATCGGCGCCAAAGTGAAAGCGAGCCGAAGCGGCACGAGAGCAGCGTGAATGGGCCGTGATGAAAGCACCTGCTCATCAACATCTCAAATCCAAGTCCCATTGAAACCCCGTAAACCGTGGTGGTCCATGTACACCTTTTTTTTTTTTTATTGCTGCGCTTAATCACGGCGTCGTCAAGAGGACGAAGGCGCCGACCGCACGACGCCACGCGAAGGGGTCAGAGGGAGAGACGAGAGGAAGGACCCACGCCACGACTTAATCAGCTCTCCTTCTTGTTATTAACCGTCATTACCTCCTTTTTTCTTTTCAATCAGCGCCTGCTTGTTGCTGTGAGGGTGTTCTAATGAGCGGCGCTGGGAAGCTGCTATCGATACGTCACCGGCTTTCGGGGTTACGTCGGATGGCGACAGATCTTGAAACATAACGAGCAGAGGCTCTCACGGCGTGCGGCGTGGATTGCGCTCAGCGGCCCCGAGATTGTCGGGAGCCTCAATTCGAAGCCACTTAAAAGAGCATATTGTTGTTGAAGCAGAAGCCCTGTGAAACTTTTAATATTTATTATCAGTGAGATGCCACAGGAGCAGTGTGGGTGCAGCTTAAACACTTTTAAAGGAAGAAACGTCAACCTCTCTCTGAACTCTCTACTGAGAACAAAAAACAAAACAAATGCAGCAAAAGGAGACATATTATATTAAGGTAAGCTTGGATCGTTCTGCCGGTTATTCCATCAGCCGAGTGCACAGATAAACTGGACTGAGTATAAACCACCAGCACCTGCAACCTCGTGTTCGATAGAGGCCCGCATTAAAATGCATGAAAAGAAGCCTTAAAGGCAGTTAAAACAGTTAGAACAATAACAAAAAAAAGGGGTTAGGTAATAAACAATATCACACCTTAAGTTCCTTCACGCCGCCCACGTCTGGCACGTTTAACTTGAACCCGCCCCCCAAAGACGACGGCCACTAACCAGCAGAGAGGGGAGAAAGCACTCCACGCCAGCAGGTGGCAGCGGTGGGTATTTGTCATTTAAAAAAGGGAAAGTGGGAGACGCAGCGCTGCCAACAATCAAGCTGCGACATGAAACGAAGCGTCTTTTTTTGCCAACAGCTCGAGTCCAGATGGCCTCGTCGTCGTGAACATATTTGTGTATTTGAACGATCAGATGAGTGGATGATAAAAACGGAATTGGCCGATGGCTGACCTTTACGTAGAGAAGGGCCACCACAGCTCACAATGATCATCTCCGGTGATAAATCTTAGCGCAAGAACGACAAACAGCATCCTGAGAGGGCGAAGTTTGCAGCTGAAGCGTGTGAAATGTGTCCGGAATCCAGCACTGATGAGAAAGTTACCTCCAGTATGAAGCCCGGTACCACCACTGACCCTTTGCTCCTCACCCTGCACGCCGAGGACAATCTATGCACGTCCACTCTGCGCTTTATTTAATATTACACTGGACACTCTATTTCAAACATTTAATATTATTCTGGATTTCTGCACCTGTGTACAGATGTTCCCCCCAGGAGTTGGTAGAAAAAAGAAAAAGAGCTGAAGAGATTAAATATGGGACTATTAATTATTAGGTTGACACAATAATGACTCAAAATATAATTAAATGCTGCTTTGTATTTCCTGCATGTGTAAAAAGCAATTGTTCAAACAACACTTCAATCTCATCCAATCGGAAAACTGGTCAACATTGACTTATTTTACTCGTGTAGATACATTTTCTACAGTTATAAGTGTGTCTTGAGAGAGATGTTGTTGCAATAAAAGAGTTCTTATGAGGCATAAGTCGGATGTGGCCATCGATCGAGCTGTCGCGTCTGATCATTTGGGTGTGAGAATGTGCCGGTTAGACTAAAAACGCGATTATTCAAATGAAGCTCTTGCAGTTATTGCAGGTAAAAAAAATTCATTGAATTCCCCTCAGTATGTGAATCTCATGACAAATAATGGCTGGCTATGAGTCATACAAATACAAGCCACAGAGCATGAAATAGGTCCTATAGTTCTCCATTCCATATTCCAAATGAAGGACATACATGTAAAAAAAGGGTAGAACATTCCTTGGTGTATCTGTAAACAAAGATAGACATTTGGGTTCAGTAAATACGGCCTTTGTAAGTTCGACAGCTCTTTTCTCAACAAGCAGCATCCACGAAGACCAAATGAGTTTCCATCAGAAAGCCAAACGAGACGTTTGAAGTTGCAGATGAACAACGGCGGGACGAAGAGGCAGCATCTGAGCAAAAGCTACGTACCCACCCAACGATGAGCTGCTGCTGCTGCTGCATGAACGTAGACGACAGCGACGGCAGAACAACGCAGCCCAAACGTGGTCTTTCTGCTCGCTCCATCTCCATTGCAATAAGTCACAATAATTAACTCAAAAGCATTGTTATGCTGTAAATGTCCTTTTTGTAACCCACCATTAACTTTGACGGGAGCTGTGATTAATATTTGATAAATCCTTTGACAACATTTAACAACAGGCCTGACGTTCTATGATTTAAAAGCCACAATTGAGACAGTGAAGCACATAGAATGGTTGGAAATGGTTGTTTTCTTCCATCCGTTAGCATAATAGTATGTTATTTATTAATCCTGGCTACGGACCAACGTATGAGATCTAAAACAAGATTAAACAGGAGAAAACGTTGCCTGTAATGTCGGCTGTTATGAAAGCGGCGATGGGAAGCGGCACACCGAGAGGTAGAGACAAAGTGTTTTAGGGATACAAATCCGAAATGACGGCACAGAAAATGAACACGCAGGATGCCAAAAGCTCTCTTTGAAAAGCAACTGGGGCCAACTGCAGCTAGCGGCGGTTTCCTTTCCGCGGTCAACTTCCGGTCTCAGTCCGGTCCGTAATAATTAATCTCGGCCACATCAATCGCATAGAGTAACTTACTTCTAAACCTTTTTAAATGTCTGTTTTTAACTCTGACACTAAATTTACACGTGAGGTTGTTAAACTTTTAAAAATTTGGCTGGAATGGAATGGTCAAACAGCCGAAACCTTCAAAGAAAGTTACGGCTGGGGTCGTTATCAGCAGCGTGGGCCTACTGACCAGCTGGAACCTTTCAGGGGTCTCTTGTCCTCCATTATGCTTTGGCTTAAGGCTCCCCGTGAATCCCAATGGGGGGGGGGGGGGGGGGGAGAGAGAGAGGGGGGGGGGGGGGGGCGCTGCTACTTCACTCATCAGACCGTCGGCCAGGAAGTACCTCGGAGACGGGAAGTCGCGTTCACCTCGCGTTCACCTCTCGCAGGGCTCATAATTGCAGGCGACGGGTACGCCGAGGGCCCCGGAGTCTATTACCATGCGCCCCGTGGGCGATGATTAACGGCGCGGCGGGAACGAAACAGCCAGCGGCCCCGCTCTGCAGCCGCCAAGCGCAACAAGCGAGACCCCCTTTTTCCACTTTGGGAAGAAAAAAAAAAAAGAAGTGAAATGAAAAGTGTCCCTGCGAAGCGTCTGTCCTCCTGCATGTGCAGACGAGGGCGTCTTTCTGCACGTGCATGCAGGAGGGTGTCATTAGCGTGTCACTGCGATGTGGACTCATTGGCCTGTGAGCCTCGATAACCCCAAAGTGTCCGCTTCCTCCGCCTGATTCCTTGTGCAATGAGCGCATCGTGTGACTGAATTAGCGCCCGGTAATCAATCGCCGGTCAATCTGTGAAGAACGTGACAGCCGCACAGCAGGGATGCAGCCGACGGCGCGTGGTGAAGGACACAACTATTTGTGGCGTACCTTTTAGTCTCAATGGACCACCTCCGAAACAAGTCACAGTCGTTGTGGGGGTTTAATCCAAACAAAGTTGTGAGTTATTGTCAAGTTGCACATTTTCCATGTTCTTATGGCTTTTTCACTTAGTTTACTTATTTTTGGAGGCCCAACCGCGGTGTTTTTTTCTATTTAAAATTGTCAACTTTAGGGTCCAATTGGCAAAGTTTCTTTCCTTCTGGTCAAAAGTCTGTGTGCCAACTCACTGAATTCTGTTCAAGTTTCTATTTGATAAAATGGATTACTGAGACAGAAATGGATAATTTCTCTAATTGATGTATCTCACACATTCATGTGACATTTGTGTTTCCATAGTTTATTTACTTTATTTAAATTCCTTTCCCATCCTCAAAGCCAACGACTGTCAGTCAAGTGACACAAAGAGCCTAAAATGCCTCATCCGGACCCACAGATCGCCTTTGGAATGCTGTGCTTTCCCCCTTTCTAGGGTTGGTTTAAGTGTATTGGGCTCCGTTTGTAAAATGTTGCACGTTCTAAAATCCCCGCGCAGTGTTCGTACATTTAGCGTTATCATATGAATAAAAAAAGCAGGACAATACTCACATGTCACTTTTGCTGCTCTATAACAAGAGCTAACTCATACGGACTTGCCATCTTGGCTTGCTGCAAGAATTACCGTAAGTATTGTAATTGTCAGTCGTCAAGTCTGACGTTTAAACTCAACATTTAGAAACTTTGTGTTACTGCCAAACATTATACTTGGAAAAGTTGTTGCATGTATTTACATGATTTTGTCTCTAAATGTTTGAAAAAGTGACATGTGAATATTGTCCAGCTTTTTTTTATTCATATGATAACGCTAAATGTACGAAAACTGATTTTAGAACGTGCGACATTTTACGAACGGCGCCCCATATACGTGTAGCAGGGTCTGTGAGGAGCTTGTGTCCATCTTCACCCTCTGTCAAGTCTACACTGGATGCCAAGAATTGTCCTGTTGGGACGCGACTTTGGAAAACGTGTTCCACGGAGCACTTGTTTTTCAGAAATATTCAAAACATCACAACTCCGAGTGCCGTTTAGCGGCGCGAGAGCGACAGAGATGGACCTAATGGAGCGTCTCATCTGAAGCTACTCACCGACGGGGCTGGTTTCCCTCCTTTCGCGGTGCAGAGGAGGGTGAAATTCTGCGCCTGGTATCGACTGAACGGGGCCGGAGTGTTCTCTGCCACCACTGATATGTTGTTTGGAGGCGCTGTGGAGGACAGGAAGAAAGCTTTTGTGAATCAATAGCCCCCCCCACCCAACACATTGGATTGATTAAAAAAAAAAAATGCACATGGTATATTGTTGAACTGTTGGAAAACCTCAGCGCTCCTCGGCTCAGTTCGACCCGTATGGGTTATTTAGTGATGAAACATCTCGGGGGGGGGGGGGGGGGGGGGGTCAGCGTGTTCGTCGCAACCCACAGCGGCAGCCGGGAAAAAAAAGTGATGTTCACATTGACACAGACTAAAAACCAGCGAGCCGGCCTCCTCCGTCTATCCAACCCGAGAGGATCCACACTCACTGAATGGGTCAGGACAATATGTTGGGTAACCCCACGTCCCCCCCCCCGGGGCCGATAAGGTAGAAAATCTCATACATATCATATCAGTAACACGCCGCATGAGTCTCGCTTGGGAAAAAAAGACCCCCCCACATCACAGCGTCACAGGAGCAATGGGACGAGAAGAAGGAGGCGACCAATGGGAATCTCACACATCCCTCGGAATATCAGCTGTTCAACATGCAGTCCATGGAGTCTCGACTCACGACATCAACAAGCTCGTCGTCAGGTGACGAGCAGCAGATGAGGATCTCTGGAGTTTGAATGAGGGGCCTCAGAGTGGCTTTTAGATGCAGAGTTTGTCAGGTTTTCTTTGCATCTCCATAAACGTTTTCACGCCTTTCAGTCTGACGCTTTTATTTTTTTTAAATACTTGAGTTGTTGAGAGAAGAGTCTCTTTCAAATTTGTGGATCAGGTGTGTCACGCTTCGAGGAGAACACCGGGAAGGCCTTGCAGGGAGCAGTGTCTTTTTTCACGTGTCACTTAAATCCATCAAGAGGTTCAAAAGAGACCTGCAGACGGAAATTAATTGATTTTCAGGTGGTGGGGGGGGGGGTGGTGAAGTTGCTTTGCCGGTCGGGGTGGCTCTTGTGTTTCCACACCACTTAATTGCTTATTGATGGGATTCATATGGTAGTAAATTAACCTTCCAACACTCCATTAGCTTCCTGACGAGGCGGCCTCCACCTGGCAGATGATAAGCTGTCCGTTCCTGACCAATCGTTCGCGAGTACCCGACACGGGGAAGAGTCGAGCGGCGAGAGGGCTCTCCAGCGCAGTGAGGTGGCTCCAGCATGCAGAGCACATAATCGGACAATTTAAAATAAAGGAAATCCCCGCCCAAAAAAGATCTAGATTTAAATATTCATTATATTAATCGCCCTTTTTCATTAAAAAAGCATCACACGCCAGAGTGAAATGCTGATTTAATGGAATAAAGTTTGCCGCAGTCCAGTAAACATTTTGCAAGCCCCATCGTTCACTTTTGTTCTTCAAAGTGCTGCAAAACTTTTGACATTTTCACTAAAGTCTGCAGGGAGTTTTGACCCACTAAAGCATGTACATTTATTTTTAGAATTTCCCTCAATTTTTCAAATTCCTACTCGACTGCTACGAACAGTTACCTCCACTTCCTAGTAAGGAGATGCTTTTGTTTGGGTCACTTGAGTAGAGCAGTGCATTGATCACATGGTCACATCCGAGGTGAAATATTAATAATCATAATAATTAAAAACCAGCCTGCTGGGACTGGGATGCTCGTCAGGGACGACGGAGTCCCAGCCGCTCAAACCTCATTTAATTGCAGCTCTCTCTTCGCCCACTTATCAAACGTGCTGCTTTTTCGGGAGGTTTTGAAGCTGTCTGTCGGGGAATGTCACACGGAGGCATGAACGGCTCCGTCCCCCTCCAACGGGGGGGGGGGGGGGGGGTCACCTTCTGATGGGGAGTGTAGCTCGGGTCTAGAGCTCGTACGAGGGGAAAAACTTCAAATGCAACAAAAAGGAGATGAATAAAGACACCAACGTTACGTTTGCTGTAGATGAGAGACTCAAAACTGTCAATATATTTGACATTCTCATGGAGCTTTCTTTAAAAAAAAAACAAGAAATCCCTATTTGAAGTCCTCTCTGCAGCGCTCTATAGCGAGGACAGGTGTGCGCGGTATAATATTGGTTTAGTGCGAGAAGAGAGGCTTTTGTGTCCCAATGATGTTTTTACGTTACTTAAGGATTACATCCATATCTTTAATTTGAGTAGTCTTATAATAGAATAGTCCTAATAAAATCTAAAATCTCTTTAAATGGCACAATTTGTTGAAAAAGAGAGAAAAGTGAAAAACAATTGCTGGGCCCTGCCAGACATGTTGTGTGTACTGAAGGCTCCATTCCATCATCAATAAAGAGCCAGAATCTGCAATGAGCCGTTCCTTATTTTCACGATGTTCAGAGTTCACACAACAACAACAAAAATTGGAGAAAATAAAATTGGAATTGTGCACGTTTGATGCTCCTGTGAGATCCTCCCGAGCCTCGTCATTAATGGATTTCAGAACTCTGGAGAAAGGCTGGACCCACAACCTCCCCTTGTACTGAGCACCCCGGCCTCGGGTCCACGTCTCTGGGGGTTTCTTTATAGTGCACGGACACGTGTGTGTGTGTGTGTGGGGGGGGGAGGATGGCAGAGGAAAGGCTGCAAGGTCATCCCCGGCTTACTTTTCCTGACAGTAATTCAGTGGTAAATATTTGATAAAGATGTGTTTTTTCTTTATTATAAGCCCAAGAGTCCTAAAGTAATAAAATTGAACAGTCTGTGCAATCTTATAAAAATCTCAGGATTACTTAATTGACAAATATAGATTTTTCTAATAACAATACCTTTCATTTCTAAATTTCTATACGCCTCGACTCTGTTAGAGAAAATCTTTGTTTGCGCCTGAATCTGTCAAACAGATACACAGCGACTCGGTCTTCCAATACAAGAGAACGCGTGTGTGTGTGTGTGTGTCTCTAAGGAAATGCATTGTGGGAGAGGCTGCAGCCCGCTGTGTACCACAGCAGGATAAGTGGGAAACAACCAAGTTCCAAAGCATTCCTGTAATCCCACTTCTCAAATGGCTCAGGACCTCCAGGTGAAAGCCGGCGTGCCCGAGCAGCCGCTAATCTTTGTCCCCAAAATTAAAGAGGCCAAATTTTTAATGGCATTCACAAAAGGAACATTAGCGCTAATCGTTTAGCCAAGGTTTGCAATTTCAGCCCGTCGATGATTGCCTGCTCTTGAGGCCTTTTTTCTTTGTTTAGCTCTTATTTGCCTTTCATGCTGGACGGGACGTGGGTGCACGCCAGAACATTGGGTCATTCCGAACGCACATTCCCCGTTCACGTTTGTAAGGATGGCAATTTATTTAGATTTATTTTCTTTTACAAAGGGAAAGTGTAACTTTAAATAAGTGCAGCGGCCACAGCGAGGCCGACAGCACCGACGCGACTCGACGCTTTTTCTTCTTTGAAAGAGGACCCCAAAAAAACATATTAGAAGATATTTCCTCCCTCTCGGAGGGTTAAACGCAACGCAGTGTCTCTGTGGTGCAGATCTGTAACAAAAGGGAGAAGACAGACACGCGTTAAGGTGACCAGAGCGGAATGCTGTCCATCCTTCATGGTTCGTGTCGGGTCCTTTTTTTCCTTCTGCTCCCATTTGTTCTCTCTTTCAACGTCGCTTTAAGGCGAATCTGCCATGAAGATTTAGTCCCGCCCTTAAATGAAGGGTTCATTGAAAGGATGTTTGGAAACGTCTCAGCCCAAAAAAAGTCCCAAACACAAAGAGGTCAAAAGAGGTCAAACTTGGAAGGGGCGAAAACAGACATCAGTGCATCGTTACTACAAATGAAGCGGCTGGAAAATTCAAATGTCATTTTAATGGACTCTTTCACCTCATAGCCATCCCAGTGGAGTCCGGGATGGAAGCTAATTGGACCCCCCCCCCCTCCCCGAGGACGGTGCCATGATTACGGTTTATGGACATGATTCTGGCAACCATTAAAAAAAAAAAAAATCGAAACAAATGAAGTGGCTGCCAGCTCTACGTATGATCTCTGGGTCTCTGCTGTAAAAGCACCTACAACGGAGGTTGAGGCCCAGAACTATATTCCTAATGTCTTTCCTGGGATGCTCTTGCCCAAACCTTAGTGGGTGGTTTAACCCTAAAGTGCTGTATCATAGCTTTGACTTACACTGAACGAGGAGTGCTGTTCATACAACGTCCCCTCGAGTCGGGAGGAGCTGTTTCTTGTGAACGGGAGCTGAGTGAAGCATAAAAGTGCTTTTATCCGTCGTTCTGTCACGGGGCAACAAAGGTGCGTCTTCTCGAGAGGGACAGAGGACGCGTTGGAAATGAAGCAAGCCCTGGCCCCACGTGTGCCTCAGAAGACCCCGATCCCTTCATCCCCCCCCCCCCCCCCCCGCACCGCAACCGGATAACAGCCCCCTGAAATGCCTTCCAATCACTTCTCCTTTGTGCGCGCAGCATTAGCATTTACGCCCCACCGTGTTCATCTGCACGGGTTATTGCGGCGCTGTCGCCTCACATCGCTTCCTGCCGCCCCCACCCAACCCCCCCCGCCCTTGTGTCACCAGTTCCCCACTTCTGAAGCCCATTAATCATACAGACGTCGTCGAGGATGCAGACTGAAATGCATTCGGATCCATTGAAGCGTGACAACGGCGTGTAACTATTACACAACGCTGCCGAGGGCCGCTGGAAATACCTTTTTTGTTTGAAATGGCACACAGACCTGAAGAGAGCGACTGGGAGCAATGATGGGTGGGGGCGGGGGGAGTGGGGAGGGGGGGGGGCTTCCTCCCCACGATAGTCGATGCGACACGTCACGGCTGCGTGAAGCTTTGCGGCAAACAAGACCCCGGACTTTCAGCTCTGGGTTTGAAACGAGTACAGACGGGGGGGGGGGACGAAGCTTCCTTTGTCTCTGGAGACAGATGGGACAAACCACGTACCCCCCCCCCCCCCCCCGGCCTGCATCAATTAGATTCTTTGCTTACGAGCAGGTGGTTTAGGGTTGGAGATCTGTTCCATTTTGGCCCGTTTACCCCCCCCCCCCCCACACACACATTGATGCACCTTCCGGGGTCCCCAGGGGGGGGGGGGGGGCCCTTGGGCCAGATTTCTTGATCAATATGCTTCTGAGGCGTGGGTTCTGGTGTCTGGTTGTTATTTTTACACCACGTTTACCGAGCAGAGGGGTAAAACGAGGCGGTAAAGTTCTAGGAGGCCACTCGAGACGGTGAAATATCCATCAACCCGAAATCTCACTTCTGGCCGAAGCCAATTTGAACCCCATGAGAAAATCAAATGACTCGGCAAATGTCAATAGAGTATACAGAGCATTCAGGGACGTGGAGGACAATTCATATTTCAAGCTGACATGCAGGGTTTGTTGATGGGGCCGTTATGACCAAGACAAATGGCTGACCGTGCATCAAGGCTTTCTCTCTTCAAAAATGGGAAGAAAAAAAAAAAAAAAAGGCAACACAATGACTTTCATTACTTCTACATCTTTTCCCTGTTTCCAAGAATAAGAATTCTGTAAGTTTACCAGTTTTCAGGTAGTAAAATACAAAAATATTCTGTGGCATTATCAAATCCATAAAGCTTTCACACCATATTAAATAACCACGACGTTTCCTTTTGTAGATCTGATTTGGTGAAAATGAAAAGAGGATTTTTAAATTAAAGAAACATACCTTCACCAACCTTCTTGTGTCCGTGTATGAACCGTCTAGCTGGGATTATTTCTGTGTGAATGTGACGGATTCTTTTACAAGGTAAAAGTAGTCGCTCATCAGTAATGAAACGGTCACACTTTACATTTTGAGATGAGTTATAATAATTCATGCTCACCGGTTTCATTCAGTACATGTGTGTTTCAAATACGTTTTATAGGGTGATGGTGGCGCATCACACAGTTTTGGAGTAGTGTGATACATTGGACGCCGCAAGGTTGGTGGTTCGAATCCCGGCCGCCCTGTGTCCCTGAGCAAGACACCCGACCCCCCCATTGCTCCTCAGGCCAAACGCATGGGTCATGATGCAATGTAAGTCGCTTTGGATAAAAGTGTCAGCTAAATGACATGTAACGTAATAATATATATTTAGAAAAATATTTTTCTCTTTGGTGTTTAGATCTTGGAGATTTGATTTAATGTTTAACGTTGACAGGTTCAAAAAGTCATTCTGACAGCTGCTGCGCTCAATCTCACAGCCAATAGAATCTGACACGATGATTTCATTCGTTATTTGAAAGAGACACATTGCTGTCATAGTACATTTTACATTTTATCCCAACAAAGGCTTTCTTCTTTTGTCGTGATCTTCTCCCGTTCTGTTTCTCCTCGTTTTCAGCAGCCAACACACACACACTTCCCAAAAACCTAAACTTAATCTCAGCTCCATCTGGGCATGAGCATTTGTTTCCAACTGTTTTTGGTTATAAATAATGCAAAACAAATACTTAACATTCACTACGGCGCCCGTAGCCGCGCTGTGCCAATCACCCACCAGCTCAGCTTCTACTAACATCTGAACCAGCGCTTCTTCCTTTGAAAAAAACTTTAGCTCTAGCATTCCTTATACCTCCCTTGTTGTCATTTAATGGGATACATTTTTGTTGCTGCTGGATGAGAGCGGCCTGGTGCAGCAGCACAAAGGGACTAAAACTACAGGATGATTAATAAATGCACTCTCAGCCAATCGTCTCGCCCACACGTAGGTCCCACGGCTCTGAGAACCGCTGTAGCAATCACTGGGAAGCATCCCCCCCCCCCCCATATCCCACCCCCTCAGTCTTCAAACTGCACTTCCCCTCTTCCGCAGAATCTGTGGTTCAACCTGAAGGCCATTTGATCAGAGCCATGAAAATCTGATCAATCACACATTTGAAACAGTTCCAATTAAGCGGATAAAGAGTTTTTGAGTGCTAAACTATAATGTGTTTTTTTTTAATCATTATAATTTGACTATTACTCCATGAACCACGGTGTAACCATCATGATCATCTGGATACAGATGTTTAAATTGACTATATTCTGTCTATTGAGAGAGAGGCATACCCACTGCACCTGTATTCTCTAATTCATGAATGTATTCATAGCATCTAACAACATTATATAATATGCACATATATATATATATGGAAAATGGTTAAGTTCCTTAAAAAAAGTTCCTTCCACCCTTGACAGCGAGTCACGTTTCTAACTGGGTCTCCAGCTCCAGTCTTTAAAATGGAGGAATGTGCAATAATTAGAAAAGTCCTAAATGAAAGAATGAGTGACTGAATGAATGCACGCATGAATGAATAAACGAATCGGTCCTGTGCCTCGTGTGGTGTAGCAGCATTTTCCACATGTGACGTAAAATTAAAATTCACCATTAGCATGGAAATTACATTTGATTGCCTCATGGTGACATATTACATCTCCAATTACTTGGAGTAAATATTCATGGACGCATCGGCTCTTATTTTGGCTGCAGAAAATATCAAATTTAGATTGGGGCTGAGAATATTCTTCATTTTTAAATTTAATTGAACTCTCATGGTGCTACAAATCTCTTTTCAAGCCAGAAATGAGGATCCTGGTCGATGCTGACCTCCCTCTGTGCACAAAAGAAACCCCTATTTCTCCATTCGGATTATTCATTCAATGCACTACAGTTTCCAAAAGGTTCATACTGTATCTTTTGCAATCGCTCACTATCCTGATGAATGGTGCTTTGTCCATATTTCTATTTTTTTTTTTTCTAGTTAGACAATTAAAATCTTTGACCATGTCCGTTTGGAGAACAACATCCAAAGGCAGCTAATTCAGTCACATAAATTCGGCCCAAAATCCTATTTTCTACTTGAGCTATTTCACACTCCGAAGATTGGGGAATGTTCTCAATTAAATATGAAGCTTTTGCTTCAAGACATGACAGGCTTTGTTTCAGAGATGACTTTTACTGCGAAAACTAGTTAGAAATGCCATTGACATTTCAAGGGTGATGACAGTCGTTGGTTCGTCCGCCATTAGGACGCCGAGCGATCAGGCCGAGGAATGTGAGAAGCACTTACAAATAAAAGGCCCTGCTCCGCTATCCACGATAATAGTCAAGCTCTTTTTTTTTAATCTTCCATTTAGATGTATACTACGGAGTGAAGGATAGGTGAGGACAGAAAGCGATGAACCATGAAGGCTCGGGTCTGTTTGCAGCAGCTCAGAGGAAGGTGGGCCACACAGACGCCTTCTTTAAAGTAGTCCCGCCCATTGTTCGCGGCCCATGTTCGACCAATCAGAAGAGCCGGGTGAGACGAGGCGTCGGACCTGAGCTTACGTTACATGTTTGACGCCTATGCCTCAAGGACATATTATACAAGATATTAATTAAGCATCCGTAAATATGGATTGAAGAAATCACATCCTCTGGAGCACTGGAAACTATACCTACAAATGCTATGGCCTAATATTAAATACAAAAGTTTATAAGGTTTATTCTCACATCACTTCAGAACTAATCCTTATTTGTATTTAAATGAACTAGCTGATGTGTACAGAGACAGGCTAATAAATGCTTACATTACTGCTCAGAGAGGGGACTGTGGGTTTTTTGTTGTTGTTGTTGTTGTTAAACCGTATTTTAAGAAGTCAGCAGTGACATGTGATAATCAATGTAAAAAACGGCACCACGACTGGAGCTGTGATGTCTTGCTGGGGAAAACTCAGGCTCAAATTTACCATTTTCCCGACAGATGTGCAAAGTCTCTCTGAGTGAAATACGCAGGGGTTTATTCATGTAGAGACGATTTATTCTCCATCAACGTAGTGCTGAGGAGGCACAACATTTCCCAAAGTCACTCGAGTGCATAACTGGTCCGCACGCAGCCACGTCACCTTTGCCAAAGGAAAAACATGGCCCCACTGTCATGATGACTGAATAAAAGTGATTTCAGAAGAGCTCATTTACCACGATCGTCAACGCCGGCCCATCGGACCGGTGCCGCTGGCTCGGATCCACGCAGAGCACCCGGAACAATGATGGATTAATCAACTGTTTACTCCAAGAGCAAATCCCTCGTTATGAAGAGAGCGAAGCGGATTCATCAGAGCCCCAAATGGTTGAGAGGTTATTGATTCGCAAGTTTTTTTTTTTTTTACACAGCCAGCAGAATTCAAGTGCAAAGCTTTTTTTTTTCCTTGTAGCCTCGTGTCCGGAGTGCATCTTCCTGCCAAACATGCCCCCCCCCCGGAAGCCAAATATAGACATGCGGCAGAGAGGGGAAAGAATAACCAAAACTACCCTTTGCATTAAAAAAAAAAGTTTCACGGGTGATTGGATCAAAAAGGGGGCGGGCGAGGTTTGGACGACTAGAAGTGACAGCTCCCTCTGTCTCTCCTCCTCCTCCTTGGTACGTACAACGTGGCGTTTGGGGACCCGGGGGTCTCCACAGAGTGCGCCCCCATCCTCCCCCCCCCCCCTCTCTTTTCTCCTTTCAGAGTGACAGGATCTCAATTGGATCTCAGCGCGGACAAAGAAAACAAATGTAATGGCGAAAGGCGTCGATCGATCCGTACGTTACGCACGCCGCCCTGCGCAGGCTAATACATTTTCGCGGTGACAAAAGACCTGAAAGGTTTTGTTTGAGTTCTGATGGATATTCTGATTGCCTGTAAGCGCAGGACTGAAGCATGAGACGGCGTTTTGTTATGGCACATGGGGGGGGGGGGAACAAAACCAAACACCACAGAGCTTCCATCTGGTTTGAATCTCAACCCTCAACAATAGATGACACGAAATGATGGCCCTTTAAAAGTTGTTCATCTATGAATCTTGTGGTTGGATGGGGCCAGAACCATTACTTTCATGGCCGATGAGGATATTTTGTAGAATGTCGCATCGCAGCTTTGGCCTTTTGTCTCGTGCACGAGGCGAGACCTCAACACACAAGCACCGCTATCCTTTAATGGAAGTGGAACCGTGAACGACGCAAGGCCGCTTTCTCTCCGCAGTGTTGATTTTAAACTCGAAAGCTCGCTCTTCAACTGAGAGGCGGTAAAGAAGTTCAATTCTTTTAATGACCTCCCGGAGAAGGAAAAAGCCTCATTTAAATCGTCTCCAATGTGTGTGTGACTGTCTTCACGAGGCAGGAACAACCTCCTGGTGTCCTGACAGAAACCGGACGGCTATAACCATCGTTTTGATTCCACGTTCGGTCACGGTTGGATTCACAGTGTGTGAGAAGATGCTCTCGGGGGGCAAAGTCACAGAAGCAGCGTCCGTCTGGGAGAGTCTTCATTATGTGGAACAGGGAGTCATTTACGCGGCGCTGATACTCTGTCCAGGGGCAATCTGACAAACGTATTGACTTTGGCGCTCGTGAGGGTTGCAGATATCGCTGCGCCTATTTTCCATCATTTGATTAAAAGGGGGAGCATGAGCTCTGTGGAAAACCTCCATTCTGGAAGTCCGATAAAAGGATTTTTTTCTTTGCATGTAACGTGAAACATGCAACCACAGTGCGTCATCTACCTTCTATGCATACGAAAGAATCCTTCAGCATGCATTATTCGAGAAGGACAATGTGTCTCCCTTTTGTGTCTGTCCAGTCGCCGTCCATTGTCTCTGCATCACGGTGACAGTTGTTTGACTCCCGTCTGCTTTTGGCTAATGGCCACTTCAACATTGAATTATCCGAGATCAGAGAAGAGATCTGAGGCTACGCCAAGATCTTAAATCTCCGCTAATGCTCAAACCTCAGCTGGTACACATTCCGCCAATCTCTAAATCCATGGCGGCAACAATGCTCAGATCACCCAGCATGCCCCACTTGAAACAAGACAGAACCAGTGAACCCCCAAAGCATCCCCAAACATTTACACATTGTATAAATTTAGTTCAGTATCAATCAAAAATCAATGAGGTCATGAAGGCAATTTATTAGAAATAGCTCTTAGGTTTGTCTAAAATGTCAATAAATTGATTACAGCTGATTCAGAGGAACAAAGAGGAGAGACTTTTAGCTCACATCACTCTAGCTTTAAATCCTCTATCAAAGTCTTTGCACTTGCTTCTGGTTGAGACTCCAATTAGGCTCAGCATAGATTTTTAAGATCCTGGTGCTTTTGTCTAGTAATCCGTGCACGGAGGTGGCCCTGCCGATACCGCCCAGAACGTCTCCAGAATCTACGTGACTTCTGGTCAACGTTCTCCATCTGGATCAGAGGGAAAGATCCAGTTCGAATGTTAGTATTTTCAGCCGTATTATTGAGCCCCAGAAGGGTCACAACTGAAATACTGTTCATCGAGTCACCCCCCTCAGTGCTTCCCTTCACGCTTCCACACCATCGACACCTGTCCACGTGGGTCCGTGCCAGCGCCACATGTCGGGCCACCGAGGGCCCGAGAGCTGGCAGCCGCTGTGTCAATGCCGCCGCGCTGGTTTTGGCAGGTGAGCTCTTTTTGATCTCGGATCTGTGTTTTTTTTGCGACATTGAGGCTGTGACCGCTGTGTCCTGGTACTTGCTCTCATTTAGAACCGAATATAGAATATAACAAAACAACAACAAAAAAAAAAAAGACACTTTAATTGACTATTGATTCGCCCCCATTGCATTTGTCCCTGGTGTGCTGTGACAGTGCATTTGAGGTCTAGTGAGCTTACCACAGCAGTCAATTAAGCTCTCCACAGCATGAGAGGGGCTTTTGAAGCCCACACTGCAGCAGCGTAGTAAATATGAGGGGAAGAAAAAAAAATATGGATTGTGTGAGACCACATTTCAGAAAAAGGATCCTCTTTCTTGCTCGTGAGGCAGCCGGACGCAGTGTCCTCCCGCTTGTCTCCGTGCGACATGAGACGCGTCGAGGGGAGAGGAGGATGCGAAAACCTGTGTTTTTCATCAACGGGTTTCCTTCGTCCTGCTTCGGGCCCGACGAAGCGGCCCAATCCAAATTGGTCACAAGAGAGACGACGTTCCATATGTGAAATGCTCGATCAATTGTTACCTCAAAAGAGCCCAGATCTTTGTGAAAGGGCTCCCGATGGTGCACTCAGTGTTACCAAAATAAGAAGAAGTAGAAGGAGTCTGAGAGAGAGAGAGAGAGAGAGCAAGTGCAGTTAAGTAGAGGTGATAATTAATGACATATTCCTATAATAAACCACAATCATCAAGCCGGCTTTTGGCTCTTCGGCAGATGTCACACACCTCAAACTTTCACTTTCATTTCGATATTCATCAACGTGAGGTCTGATTTCTGCCCTTTGAAAGCCTGAATATTTATAAATCCCCAACAATAATTTAACATATTTCTTGAGATTAGCAATTAAAGGAAAACAACATCCTTCTGTCCGGAATGTGAGACGGTGTTTGGTTGAGATGAAGGCTACAGGTGGTAATACATCATTCACACAGTTTGTAATACATTTCCTCAGATTTTACTTCTAAAAGAAACTTTGTTGTATTCCTAAATGCCATTATTGCAAATCTCTAAAGCCCAGCAGGCTTATCTCAGACGAGACATTTACACAATCATTGCATGTTACCCTACCTCGGTTAATTTGATAGATTTGGTCAGGACGGAATAAGGTCCCAATGGATTTCCCATTTCAATTTTCCCTTCAGCTTCCCCCTTCTCTGATTCCTATTTGAGTTTAAAAAATGGGCTCACTGAAATCCATTCGATCCGTGCCCACGGGCTGCTTTCAAGGACTCCTAAACCCGCGATTCTTCATTCCCAGAGAATTTACCGGCTGTCTCGCAGTCTTTTGTGTGCGGGCCCGCAAAGACGAGTGTCAAATCTCAAAAGAGCTGAGACCACAGTGGATGTTACCCGGCCCCACTTTTTGGAAATATATGCAACTTTCAAACTTTCAGGAATGGTGAGCGACCCTGGAAAGAACGATTGAACTCGTTGACATTCCAGAACCTCGTCTGTGAGTTAGATGATTTTACCCGACATGAAAAAACTAACTAACTAACTAACTACTGTGACGTCACCATCTTCAACGGCTTCTTTATTTTGGGTGACCAAATTATGACCAAGGACTTTTGTGAATGTGAAAGGGTTAAAGCTAAAAACATACTTTTATTATTTTTACCACATGAACATCACCAGCCGCACTGGTGCCAGTTCACCAGGTCCAGCGTGTCCACATTTCTATTTGGTCTATCTGTAAGAATTAAACTTTTATTTTTGAAATAAATGAAGAATAAAACAGACAAACAGACCAAAACATCGAGTCGAAGAGGAAAGCTACCCAGGACCACAAGAAAGGGCCGCGTGGGGTAAAGACATCACAAGGTCATTCTAAAGTTTAAAGACTCCTAGAAGACGTACACTTCTGAGTTTAGGTGAGCTGCTTGGGGGAAAAAAAAGAAATTGCTGATACGCAGAAAGTTTCTTCTTGTCGAAAGGAGTCCGTGTCAAAGCAACAAGTTTATTTATTTATCATTATTTGACGTGACTCATTGACCTCGACTGACATGTCATACTCCTTTATGCAACCTTTAAGAAAACGACTACACATCTCCTCTGACTGGGATCATGCATCTGGGGGGGAGGGGGGGGGGCGTTCCTAACTGATGACAGGCAGGAGACGCTGCGTTCCGAGGGGGTAGAATAAACACCCCCTCGCTGTTGTTGATTTCATCAGCCTGGTGCACCGCGCCTAACGCGTGCTCTTTAACAACAGAGCCATATGGTGGTGGAGGCAGCAGCGTCTACTCAGGACATTAGACAACTTTTAATGTGACCGCAGGGGTCCCTCACCATTAAGTGAGTGTCTCAAAGAGATGAAAAATGGGATAATATACGTAAAGTTAGTACTCAGCTGTGCACATAAACAAATGAAGCCACGATGCTCCGCCGAGGATGCCGTGAAACCCATATTTGCTTTCTTAGTTAGGTTCGGGGAGAGGATGGTGCTGGTGTTGGAACAGCACCGCAGTGGGATACGGGCCAATACCAGGTTGCCAGGTTTGTCGTCACAGTCAATAATGACGCTCGATGACCAGACACAGACACCACAGCCACGGGATTGGCTCAAGATCCGCACTCCTCTTTCAGTCAGAAGTGTCCGTGTGCATCCTTCATTCTGCTTGCGTTGCCTCTATTTCCTCAAATGGCACGAGTCGCGTGGACAGAAAGCACCGTAAAGTAAACACGGTGCAGAGTAATTCCTGACAGCTGCTGCTTTGGAGGACAGACCGGCCTGGAAATCTGAAACATGAAGCATCATGAATAACATTATAGACATAATCCCATTGTTTTGTTTTTTGTTGTCGTGGCTGAGACAGCATCAGCATCAGCTCCGTGGTTGCAGGTTTAAATGTTTTTAAGGAAAGGAAATGTCCAATGCAAATCGGGAGTATCTTTTACATGAGATTTCCTTGATGTGCACTTTAAGAGGAGACATAAAAAGAAAAAGCGCATAACCATTTGCTACAGCACCACCTCATTTTCAATGGGTGCCTACAGTGGATCTCGGCTGTGGCTTAGAAAAAATTTCCGTGGCCCACAGATCGCATCCCGCAGTATTTTGGGGGGAAGATGATGTGTTGCAACCATCATCAGATGCTTACGTTTTACTTTTTACTTTTACTGTAAATTATTTACTCATGACGCAACCGCATTAGTGGGTAAAATTGTCAGAGTGTTAATGTGGCTTCAAATGAGAGACAGTATGACAGGTAATATCATTGCAGGTTTATGCCACAATGAAGTTAATTTTAGAAAGATGGCAGCAGGAGGTTCATAAAATAAGAGATTAATGTTTGTCTGATGAGGATTTAATATTCTGCAGCCTTTGCCAAAATCTGCAATGGGTTAAAAGGAAAAACAGACATTCTGTAGTGACAAAACACTGACAGCAACCAAAAAAAACAGCTCTTTAGCAGACTAATTGATGCACAGACAGCCAGTTCAATATTGGGTAGAGGAATCCTGGAGGAAGCCCATGGGTTGTTTATTTCTGCCTCACTCACATCCCTGAGGTTTAGCTCAAAGACAGACATTTAATAATTTATCTCCTCTTTCAATCCATTTCTATTTCTTTTTCCCTTTTTCTCTCAATGGGCTCCGATCCAACCGTTTGTGTCAAAAGTGCTGCGCTCAGGAAGGAACGCCAAGGGGGGGGTCGCACAATAATTAAAGACAAACGGATTTCCAAAAAGTCCACGTGGGCCGGGTTGCGAGGCCAGGAGATTGAGCGTGATGAGCAGCAAGGCGCCACAGAGGCCCAACGCCAGCGTGATGGAGACTCATATCGAGGACTCTCCAACCATCACCTGACCGAGGGGCGGGGGGGGGGGTGAGGATCCGTCCCCACTTGGAAGCCTACATGTACACGCCGCTTAATTAAAGTCGCGGCATCTGTTTTTGAAGCCAATCCGGTTTTTTTTTAATGGGATGAGAAGGCAATTAGTCCCTCTGCACCTCGGCTTCCAGGGGTCCGAAACGCCGACGCGAAGGGTGTCCGTTTAACTGGCTCAATAAAGAGGTCGGAGGAAGAAGGACTTGTTCGGTTTACGTGACGTGACGTTTGACCGGGGGGGGGTTTGTCCGTGCGACGGTCACGTGACGCACACAAAAAACACAACGGCCTCAGGTGCCTCGGACGCTGTGCGCAGGTCAACCGGCCAAGGTCGGGCTCCACTGAAAGGGGACAAATAACCTTTCCTTGTAATCTTTGGAATGTGGCAGGAAAATCACTTTGGGTAATAACAAATAATGACCCAATCCCAACGATTGGGGAGCAGAGGTATTGATTTCTCCCGGGGCACTAAAGCCCGGATATGATGACCTTAACTTTACAGGGATGGATGTGTCAGTGTTTTGCAGGGTGAGATGAATCTGTTTTATGTGACTGGCGGCGACGCGGCGGGAGTTCGTCCCTCAGGGGGGGCGGAGATCTCAATCTACCAAACCAACTGTAGCGTTACGACACGACGTGTGTGCTTTTCAGTCGGGTCCAGTGCATCATGCTGCGTTACCGTTTGTTCACCTCATACACAAACAATGTCTCCTCGCGAGAACCACACATCTCCGGTGGTTAAAACACAATTGCGTGAAAATGAAGTTGCATGTTCTCCCTCTGGAGGTTAACACACATAATATGAATACGATATAGAAAGTATTTCCTATTGATCTTCACAAAGAGCTGAATGTTTGGCTGTTAAATGTCCTTCAGCTGAGCTTTTGTCATTGATATTAACACAGATGAAGTACATTTCATCAATTCTGTGTATTCTACATTGTTGAAAATATCACTAATGAGAAGAAGTCTGTCCACTGGCTTATTTCTGCATTGTCTCACGGTGAACTTTCCATCCATAGCCGTTCAGGGAGGACATTGATGTTGGACTGTGATAACCACAGAGGACCTGTGCGTGGATTGTCACGCAGTAATATGTCAATAATCATATTCAGAGGCTCGTTCGGGTTAATAAATCACATTTGCATTGTTAAGGTGCACATCGGGTGCTGCTTTTTAAACACGCTCCTTTTCATCAACATACAAGTTTGTCTCTGCATTGTCCATGGACCAAAAAAAAAAAAAGAAGCTTATTAACCATAAAGTTGATCATTATAGGCCCACACTCCCCTTCCCGCCTGGGGAGACGTCACGTTGGGACGTGATGGAGCAGACGGCTCGCAGAGGAAGCCTCACTCGCCTTCAGCTGGGTTTTTTTTTTTTTCGGACAGCAGGTGGGGCTCAGTCCTGACAACAAGTCGATATCTCGCTTCTTCTCCCCCCCCTCCGGAGGGGGTTTCTTTTCCCGAGGTCGAGCGAGGGAGAAAGTGAAAAATTAAAACTGAAAACTTTTTTTGTCCAGAGCTTCCTCTGCTATTCTTCGACAGAACGTGATTAATGCAACAAAAAAAAAAAGACGAGAGCGGTGTAACCACGGCAACAGCAGGACTGCGGGACAACATAAAGTTCAGGAAGAAAAGCAAACCTTTTCAGAGTGAAGGACACTCGAGTTCAGGGTTTCAGCCTTTTACATCTGGATGATTGCATTTCATGGCGGGGGATTCATTAAAATGATTATTCTTATTTATGAAGCCCTTTAAAAATGTAAAACACCCCGCGTGTATCGCTTCCTATTAATTAACTTTTTTCTTTTTTCTCTGTGTGATTTTCTCTCTCTTTCTCCTCTGTACTTTTTTCTTTACTTCCCAGTGAACTCGACACACTAATAGTTTATGAATAATTCTGTTTCAGTTTAGACGGCAATTAGCCACGAGGCCCCGAGGCCGTTCTCCTTCCCCTCTGGTGGGGGGGGGGGGGGGGATTTAAGGGAGCTCCGACTCGCCCCACGACCAACGTCGCTCAACTTCGTGAATCCCCCCCCCCCCCCCCCCCCCCAGTGGAGGAACTCATCACATAGAAACGCAACGGAACAGAGAGTCAAAGGGCCTAGACAAAGAAAAAGCAAACGTCTTTTAAAAAGGCAAACTGTGGAAACCACAGGCCGCTCTCGAGGGGGGTGGGGGGGGAGGTCTCGCGTCTCGCTCTGGTGTTCCGGGCGGAAGATTTCCACCGATCCTCATTAGCTGCGTCTCTGCCGCTGGAATTGATACATCAGAGAGCAGGAGAAGCAGCTGTCATTGAGTGGAGAAGAGGGGGGGGGACTTGGATGCAGTAATTACGGCAGAGACTGAGCGATGGGCTACCGGGGGCGCGCGGCGTCCTCTCGTGATCGAGCGCGGTGACCGACAAAGGCGTTCAATCCACGGGATGGACACACAAACAGCGGGGGGGGGGGGGGGGGACATGTGTCGTCATGCCGCCTCCAACGCTGAGCAACGTCATTAACACGGGAAATTATTCAACCGGGTCGATTTTCTTTACCCTGCTGACGCACAACATTAGGATTTAAAGACAAGTCCATTTCTGTGTAAGATCATGAATGAAGGAAGCAATAACCGTCTAATGGCCGACATTCTACATCCAGGTTACCACACGGAATCCAATCAATCGCTCGGTCGCCGAAGGCCTGTCGGCCCCATTAAAACTTGTATTTGATGGGGGCGGGGATGGGGGGGGGGGGGGGGGCGCTGACACCCGACGTAATTCCAATGCAGAGCATGAACCCGGCTGTGGCTCATTTTAAACTCTGCTCCGTAGCTGCAGTGTAAGTAAAGATGTGCAGCACATGTAGAAAGAAAATTAAATACCAGAAAATATACCGACAAACAAGGGAATAATGTTTCATTAAAAAAAATCCACACGGGGGGGGGGGGGGGCGGCAAAGATAATTATAGTCAGAGCGGAGTGAGGAGAAAGTCTTGCGGGACCCGTTGGGCTGATTACTGCACTTGTCTAAATCGCCATTGTTTTCTTCTCTCAGACAACAATCGATCCCGTTTTCAAACGCTTTCACGCGCAATGATGGACTCGGAGAGAGAGAGGGATTATTTTGTATTGTCATGTCTCCTGTGATGGTCTGCCTGGTCCCTGATGGTTCCCTCCTGGGGGGCCCCCCCAGTGTATTTAAGCCAGGTTTGTCCTTTGCCTCCATTGCGGTTGGTGCAGCGACGCTTTCACCGGCCTCCGGCCCACTTGCTAACGGGGCAATTTTTTCCTTTCTAATTAAAAGTCTTTGTGTTGGCGACGGTGGTCCCGCGCTTGAGTCCCTCCTCACGCCGACGCGTGGGCCAACCGGCTGAAAAGAGCTGTCTGCTCCCGGACAGATGAAAAACGAGAAGAGCGAAAACAGCTGCACCGCTGAAAAAAAGAGCTCTGACCGGTCCAACAGCTCAGTGAAGCTACATAAGTTAATGAATGAGCAAACCTTCACGCAGTGATGAAAGATGTTGATTCCTCACCGTATTTAGGAAAGCAGCATTCTGCACTTTGTCGTTTTTAATATGTAGAAATAAGTTGCCGTCTGCAAAACTCAACCCACTTGATTCTGGTTGGGTTGAGCACAGCGTCGCCCCTCTAGCTCCTAGCGTCGGTTTCGGAGGGATTAAAGGGATCCACTATGAAGGGTCCCTCCACACATTGAATTGAGCAGTGGAGGTACTCACACATGACCGTGAGAAACACATTGCCCGAGGCCAGGACCACCTTCTCCCTGGTGGCCCGGTCGTAGATGCCCACGTGGCATTCGTAGGGTCCGTTGTCTAAGATCCGCACCTCCGGGAGCCTGTGAGGATGAGGGGAAGTAAGTCATCTGTATTTCAACTTAACAAAGACATCAAAGGAGCATCATTTAAATGTATTAAAGAAACACTTAAGCTTAATCGTTATGGTATGCGGTTAAAAGTTTTTGAATATTCTAAAGCGTTTGAACCGAAGTGGCAGGAAAAGACATTGATTGAATATCCAATAATGTTTACTAAAACATTCATTCCCACTGCGAATAATTCACTCATAAAGAGAGACTTGAGATTCATACATGCAGTCCTTAAAAGATGCAGACAGAATTTAAACTGTGAGCTATTTCCGCGCTGCACCAGCTCTCACAAGCCGACTAAATGATATGAAAACTCGTGCTGGTTGAACGTTGACCTCAATTATAATCATCTACACAGAGCCTCACTGGTACGGTCTCATTGTAATCTCTGTGCATTAAGTAAGGAGTACAAAAGTAGATTCTTGGTCATTAAAGGTTATCTTCACGTCTTCTGGTGAGTTCAACGATTAACACCGTTTCCTTGTTGGCGCCACTATTTCTCTTCATGCTGCGACTCATTATGTTTATTAAGAGTCCAGCGCAACACACTTTAGTTCGGCCCGGGACGCTGTGCGTCCTAAAGTGGAAGAAAGTGCCCCCATCACACCATGTGTTTCTGTGAGGTCAGACCGTTATTTTTTTGCATTCAGCACTCGGCTGACGAGCACTCGGCTGACGTGTCACCATCGATAACCAAAGCGAGGCCCTACTGGTCACAGTTGTCCTTGCCGCCGTGTTTTTTTTTTTCGGATGGGGACCTCTGCTGGAACAGCGGCAGGGCTTTAATGAGTTCAAATGTGTGTGTGTGTGTGGGGGGGGGAATCGCTCTTTTGGAGAGCAGTCAAACCGCTGCGCCAGCAAACATCTCTCCTGCGTCTCCTGGCACGGCATCGATGAGCCGTAAGAGAGCCCCCCCCCCCCCGTTTATTTGGCTTGTTCTGGTGCCGCTTGAAACATTTAAATCCACACATTCACGCTCCTCTTCTGACACACTCGTGAGCCTGGTTGTTTTTTTTTTGCAAGGTACTGAACACGAGTGATTAGTTTTAGTATTTAAAACCTATTCCCCCCCCCCCTCGAAAGAAAATGAATATTTAAAGTGAATCTATCGCCAGCTGCTGTGAAAGCGGAGACGTGTCCTCCTGCTCGGCTTTGATGACTTGAAATCTGACACTATTTGAGACAACAAAGGACCTGACTTTTGAGTCAGAATGAGGAGAATAACGCGGCGGCTTGGGGGGGGGGAAGCTAATTGGCTTCGTGTTGGCTGGCTACATCACAGCAAACGCTGATGGAGCCCATTGCTTTTGGTTCTTTTGCTCTTTTTTTTTACAAAGAAAGCCGCAGTCGTCTTGTCCACATTCCTGACTGCTGGATTCAGGCATTTGGGAAACATACCAAAGAAGGCGTGAGATTGTTGCCGGAAGAAGGGAGGCTACGAAATAAAAACCCCAAATTCATCATTTCTGAGTGGCTGCTTGCTTCTGAATCTCCATCGGTTGCACACAAAGACATTTCCAATCGAATCCAGGGAGGGAAAAGAGCAAAGGTTGTACTCCAAACTGTCAAATTCCTTGTATGTCTGACATATTATGACAATAAACCTTAATAAACCTGATTCCTGAATCCTTTTGAAAATCGCTTCACAACCCAACATCACTCAATCTTGACAACCAAATCGTCTCGTATTTAATATACAAATAGTTTTTCCTTCAATTCTGTTGTATGAGCGAAGTGGAAATATCGAATGCTCCAATACTTGCAAGGTTCAATGTCGCTTTGGGCTTTGACAGGTCGTCTTGACCAACATGATTGGCTGATTTTGATACTTGGCTTTTAGTTTAACTAATATAATACATGAATACGCAAGCAAGGAAAAAGGCCATTGATTAAGCAAACAGTTTAGAGAAAACTACAATAAACGCACTACACGCTCTCACATACGTGGAGGAGATCGATGGCAATGGGTCCCGATGGAGGACCATCAAAAAAAAAAGAAAAAAAAAGCCCACGGCAAAGAGAGATCGATTGCCCCCCCGGATGACGGGATGCGAGGGGCTTCGTGCTGGCTGCCTACGGCGCAGGAAGTGAAGTGCAGACGCAGCTCGTCTTTTTGTCCGTGTCCACCGTCGCATTCCGTGACTTCAAATGCACGCGCATGCACGTGAGGAAATGGTCTTTTTTTATTGTTCCGTTTGTTTTACGACAACACATTCACCTGCAGGAAAGAAATCATCACAGCTCAATACTATTGCTCCCTATTGAAATATTAAGACTAAATAAATACCCTATGGATTAATATTGATTTTGTAAGGCAATTGGAAGGAGAACATGTATTTCAATTGAGTCTTCCTGTTTTTTTCCTTTAAAAATTTGCATATGGCCATCTCCAGGCTTGTCCGTTTCAGTTTTAAGCAACATTAATGATCGCTTGGGGGGGGGGGGGGGTCAAAGAAACGCGATTGGGAGCGTTTCCCATTGGAAATCAGTGGATCTCCAGGCCAGGAGGCCGACATCCCTAAAAGTGCTGGTAGAGGCGTCAGTGGCGACGTGGGGGGGGGGGGGGGGCGGAGGCCGGGTGCAGAGCCTCCAAACACAACGCTTCCTTTTACAGCGGCTACGTTTTGTGTAGCTTCGTATTACTGGGAGAAAACACGACACTGGGCCCGCAAAGACGCTGATGCACAGAATCTTGAGTGCAGTCCCATAACTGAGGTTCCGGTCCACCTGAGCTCTGGATACCTGCTCTTTGTACAGCAGGAGTTACAGGGAGACACAGTAAAGAAGACGGGAGTAGCTTCAAGCCAGGCTCCAAATTGGATTCCCGTAATAATATAATAAAACTCCTCGACTGAAGCTGAATATCTAAAGATTTAACAATAATTCCACTCTCCACCTTCTGAAATGAGTTCCATGTGAACGTGCTGTGGGGGGGGGGGGGGGCTTCCCGTGCAGTTTGCCTCTTTTTGTTCACCTACGAACATCCATCCACACCCCCAGAAGGCTGCGTGGCTGGATCCTCGATATCATCCCCAGGGAATAGTTGTGTTTGCGTTCCTCCTGTTCACAAAAAAAGCGGACGTGCACTGCACTTTTTTTTTCATGTTTGGTTGAAACTGGGCTTCGGCTGTATTTCATTGTCCAGGCGTGTGTTGCATGTTGACAATAGATGAGCCTTGAGTCCTTGAATCTTACATCGCAAAAGCTCTGAATCCTTTTAAACATCACCATCCAGCATCAGACAGGAGTTTTGTGTGTTCTATTTGATCCAATTGGTTACATTTCAGCCCGACTCTAAGCTCTTCCTGAGTTTCCTGAGGGAGATGAGTATTTGTGAACACATGAATTCCTGTTAAAGCTTGAGCCGACCTCCAACCGGCCGTGTGGAGGATTCAAATGACGCCGGGACTCGATTAAAAATATTAATCTAATTAATCGAAATTAATCGCATAAATATTTGACCTGAGAAGAGTGAGAAGTAATTTTTTTCACATGGATTTTTGTTCAACCAATTCCAGCAGACAAGTGTAGAAAGAGCATATTTAGAAATAGAGTACTTTCAGAAATTCAGGTAGCCTATAGGTAAGTAGACCTTCTGTAAACTATGTTTTTTTGAGTAGACCAATACTTTCAAGTACATTGGTTATTTTTTCAGACGTGGTCTTAGTTACCCTGGTCGTGAAACCAGTCATCTGGTGCAGTGTGGGTTGGGTGTGGGTCCTTGTACGTCCACGTTAGCTGCTAATTGTTTTGCGTTGAGGTGATACTTGAGGCTCGATGTGAATTCCTTGTTGCACAGCTTGCACACAACCACGCTCTTATCGACGCTTCCATCCGTGTGTTTATTTTAATAAGATTTCCCATTCACGGGGCCACCCGACACGGTCTCGGCAGCTTCTTCGTTTCATGTTCACTGTGGTTTGTTGTTGTCTGAAGTCATGAACGCTAGTTGGTGCTCCAGTATAATCGGTCCGCCCGAAACTCATCCAGTGAGAAACGTTCCGCGGTGCAAAAAATACGTGTAAAAATGCGTAAAAAATGTTTAATGTGTTATTTTTTGTGTAATTAATTCATCTTAATTCACATTGTAATTAATTAATCGTAATTACTGCGCTTAAGTCCCGGCCCTAATATATATATATTTATTTAAATTGGTATAGTCGACATCTCTTGTGGTAGGTTGCGTGCAGGTGAGTGAGCAAAAGGAAGGAAGCGATGTCTGTACCACTGGGATTACTCCATCGGGCCCTCGACGTGCTGCATTCATCTTTTTTGTGGCATCCTCCTGCTCTTGTGATTGGAGCTCTTGTACTGGAGGTCCTCCAGACTCAAGTACTGTGTCTCTATGCAGTGGCACTTGAATACACAGGAAATACCAGCTGCTTCCAGTCTTTGGAAGATTGTCAAAAGCTAGTCGAGAAAGATCAAATCAATATCACCCTGTAAGTGGACTAATAAGCCGGCATGTGAGGAGGAAAAATTACAGTTCCGTCATTTTGGGGCAATGAGGCCATTGCTGTCAGGTATTTTAATGAAAGTAAAAGCTTGGTCTTCAACAGAACGCTGTGCTGAAAAGATTCAGGATGTCGAGGCATTTATTTTACGTCGAACAAGTGGATTTGTCAGACTGCGAAAGGCTTTGAAGAAGCCCGAGCATCCTCAGGTGCAAAAGGAATATTACACCGTGTACACATTTTTTTTCGCGTTGCTCCGTGAAAGTGGAACCCGGGACCAGATTTTCCTCTTGACTGGGGGAGCCGCACTCGACTGTGGCAGCGGTCCACATTTCTCTCCGTTTGACTAAACTGGGTTAAGCATTCTGATACAGATTAGGACACAGGTCAGTGCAGGTAGCATCCAACTGCTTCTCATCCAGATTCTTCTGGGTGCCAGACTTGCTCTCTCCTTTTCTGTGTGTGCATTCATGCTCCCTCGTCCATGTGCGTGTTAGTGTGTACGCCGTTCCATCGTGGTGATGCCCATACTCTCCCATAGGGATACTAGGATTGTCCAGATAAATCATCCTCAGCTGGGCAGCTTCGCCACACATGAGGGGGGGGGAAAAGAGAAGAAAAAACACACACACACAATGAGGCAGCAACGGGACAAAGATAAGATCAGAGTTAACGATAGAAAATGGGATCGTGGCAGGAGGAAAAGGCTCCGTTTGGTTAATGAATGTGTGATCTTGGGACATCCAGACGGGCCGTGAGCGACCCCAGAACGTGATGTAATCAAGACTCCTGGTCGTCAGCTCCCTCCACGCCGCGGCTGTGTTTTGGATCACGGGCACGCGGGTAGATGGGTGGATGGGTAGGTTCTCTGTATGAGCCCGAGCCGGGCTGCGCCACCTGCACCGTGTGCACGGAATAAGGACCAGCGTGTCCAGATGTCGGCTAAATCTTTAACACTGGACTCTTTATCCTGAGCAGAGTTGCTGATTAGAGTCCCGCTGATGCCTCCTGTCCTGATGTAATAATGCACTGACTGACCCGCCCCCCCCCCCCCTGTTCTGACCAGCGGCAGATGGCTGGGAATGAAGTCGTGTGGACTTCCACACGGTGTGTTTATCACAGTATCGGGGGAGGTCGTTTGGTTATACGATGCGTGTAAAACCGGAGCCGCATCTCGCGACGCGGTGCGAGTCGTTTGAAGACATTGATTCGCCGAGGCTCACCGGACGGTTGATTGGTAGACGAGGTCCTCGCGCCGGCGGTAGTCCTCCATGTGAGAGTAATTGGTGTTAAACATAGCGTCGTAGGTGAAGATTTTCTGCTTGATGGTCCCCCCATCTGTGACCTGCGAAGCAAAAAAAGAGCGCATTAATGAGACGATTGCTCTGATGATGGATGGGACAGGTCCCACCCCCCACCCCCACCCCATAGATCTCCTTCTGTGCATAAACTGTACCGAGTGTGGAGAGCCCCCCCCCCATCCCTGCCATTCCCCTCATTGATTCATCTGCAGCTGTGATAATCTCACCCCTGACGCCGTGGAAGAGAAAAGGGATGGAAAACGTGCTGATGTGATGAGATCTGTGAGGCGTCTCTGAGGGAGTGTGTGTGTGTGTGTGTGTGTGTGTCCGTGCACGTGGTTAAGTCTTAATGAAGACGGGCAGTGTTATGTCGTGTGTGCGTGTGTGCTTTCCGCAGAGATAATAGTTTGGGTCGAGATACTGCAGATGGAGGGGGGGGGGGGGGGGGCGGCGAGTCGTTCGTTTTCAGACTCCTCAGAAGAAAGACACACACACACACACACAGTCTTCATTAAGACTTAGCAACTAAACAACAAAGCAACCAAAAAAAGGGGGGGTGACGTGATTCTTATGGAGCCGCTAATGCTGCTTTGAAGAGGAATTTGTTGGAAGGCCAAAGACTCTGTTTGCCGGCGGGGGGGGGGGGCGGCGCTCTAAACCCGATCCCTTGGGTGAGGTGAGCAGCTCCCGAGCGTTGCATGATTAGCCTGCATGATGTCTAAGGCACACGTCGCCTCCTGGGGAGTCAAATTGCCCCCCCCCCCCGTCCGTGAATGGCGGGTAAAGGTATGACCTTTTGACCTTTCTGGAGGCAGCACGCTGCCCGGGGCTTGGTTTCGAGCAGCAGCGTTGGTTCGACGTTGCCTGATTGCAAGACCTTTTGTGTAAATTATTGATCCCCATAAAGCGCACGATTTTTGCGATATTTTTTAATATTTGAGGCCCCTGTGGACCTTTTAAGAGTGTTGTAGCCTTCTGTTCATTTGCTTTTAATGTCAGTTCACACAGTTCCCCGCCCTCGCTCGGACAAAGACGACCGGAAAAGATGTGGATTTTTTTTTTTTTTGGGGAGCTGCAGAACACAGCGAGTCGACGGGAAAAAGGGTCGGGCCTCTAAAAGCAAAGCCATGTTTGGAATGTTTTGCTCTCCAACTCGCCGGTAATGGACCTTTTTAAGAAACATCACCAGGGAGTCCAGCCACATTTCTGTCCGACACGACACGGCTGCACCTTGTGTGACAACGAGCTTAAAAGCAGCACTGCCCTCGACTTCCTTGATGTGTGACACCTCTGTGGAAAGCTCAGAAGCACCACGTTTTTCTTTTTACTGAATTAATAACGAGATGTCGACAGGCATGAAGTTACACGTATTAAAGAAGGTAGCAACACTGGAATTGGAATGGCTGCTTAATTGCTGTAATGTTATTTTTCTCCATTTCACACAGGAACGGTGCTCGAGGAAGTCCGATATCCAAATTATTTTATTAATTGCTCATGTCCACTGCCTCCAAGTATAAAAAAAAAAATCATTTCATAGCTGCTCGTGACTCTTAAAAAGTCAAATTTAAGTTTTAGGTTCATGCAGCTTTTTGCCATTTTTTTACGCCCCACACCACTGCAGGAGTGCACGGCCCAACGTTGCATGCTGAAGGTGTCTGCGTCACGCGTTCGACCAATTGACCTCGCCGCTGACCTCGGGCCAAAGTGGCTGTGTGACTTCACACTGGCACCGACGCACCTCATCGATTCTCCAGCTCGTTAGCAGGTAACACAACATATGTTGTCGAGATGCCTCCTCCTTGCAAACATGTGAAATGGTGGAAAATACATTTTATTTGTATAGCGCTTTTTGTAGCACTAAAATCAATATAAAAACAAGCTCTTTTGAGAGGTTCCATGAATAGTTACAAACCCTCTTTTTGATGGTTACATAAGTTCCTGCTAGCTTTGCCTCTTTGCATTTTGGGTCCTTTTTTTTGTGGCAAAACCGGAAGCAGATCCAATCTCCATCAGGAGTGTTGTGATTATATATAATGCAATAATGGGATCATGGGTATTTTTTATGCTTATGTATTACTGTAGGCTATTAGCTATTGAAATGACAGAGCCTAATTAAGGCTAATGCTAGCTTTTTATGTTTTGCATTATTTAATTAATGCCCTCATCAATATTTAAATGCAATCTGATAAATGTTCATACTCTTAAGAGCTCATTTAGGTCTTTCTGTTGCATAGCTCTTGTTCTCAGGAGACGTTTTTTTACAGCGAGTGCCATTAATATTATCGCGATGGGGGGGGGGGGGGGGAAGTCGCCATGTGGTTATTTTCACCGAAGAGCAAATATAGAACCAGGTGGCTCGTGCAAGCGTCTGATTTCTGGTTGTCAGGAAGCCCCACGGACCCGGGAGGATATTTCTGCCACGGGGGGGTCATCTCTGTGGCACCCTCTCTTTATCTATCCCTCCTTAACAATGTCACTTCTTAATTAAGACTGACCCGCAAACCCCGGTGTAATAAATCTTTGAAGCTGAATCCTGCTTCATCATCTCATCTCAGAGCAGAACGACTCCTCCGCCAAGTCCTTCTTTTTTGCGGGGTGGGGGGGTCGAAATACGAAAGATGAAATGTGTGGCGTTTAAAGATACCAAGGACCACATGGAGTCAATGTTATTCTAAGATAAGGTCGGGTATTAACAATATGCTCTCCGCGTGGCGCCTTATGAGTGCGATAATGAGCTTTCAAGAAATGCACATTTGGTTTCGTGCCGGCGTGTAATCTGAATCTAAAAGTCTAATGCTACGAACGGCACCACGACTCTCAAATAATATCCTAATGAGATTTATAGCCACCGAGTGGCTCATTTAAAGACTTAGACAAGCAGCAACAAAGGGGGATGATCAGAGCATTGTCGCGAGCCGGCCTGCCACTTCCTTTCATATCCGCGCTAATTTGCCTAATATCATTATCTCACAAAATGTCCTTTTGAAACGGGACAGAACAATCGGGGTGCGTTGTCTTACTTGTAAAATTGCTATAATTGCTGCGTGAATGAGCAAAATAGTAGAAAAATCCAGATCACAAGAGGATTTCTTTTTGGTAACGCGCAAGAGAACAAATCAAGTTACTGTGAAGACGTTCAACAATGAAATGAATTGTAAACCAGAAGTTTAATGTCTTCATAAACGTGCACATTACGATAAAACAAAAGCAAAGAAACCCGATGATTGACTGAAGAACCAGACGGATCCATTCCATTGAATTCAGAGGATCAAGCAGCTGTGCTGTGTGAGCCTTTGAGTTACTCCAACAAGCGGGGCAGAGAGCAGCGGTGCATTCTGGGAGATACGCAGAGGGGGGGGCGGGGCGGGGCGGGGCGGGGGGGGGGGGGGCGGACGCGACAATAACGCAACATGAGAGTGGAGAATTGCAGTCATTGCTTTTATGGAGCAACAAGCATTGAATACGGAGAAGAATACAGAACCAAGTGCTGCAAAGTGCTGTATCTACAACAACAAAAAAGAGCAATAAAGCACACAAAATACGATGCAGCTGGATAAAAGGGCATTGTGCGTCAACTTTATTAGTCGGCAGCAGTCTGAGCTGTGTGTGGCGGGGGGGGAGGAGGGGGCGCTAAGGTGTTTATATGGCATGCCTGCTGACCCAGGAGGTCCGACAGCGAGGCGGATGTGCTGCGTAATGCTGATTCCGTAATCCCCCCCCCCCCCTCGGGCTGCTGAGCGACAGAGGACTTGGTTAAAAGGATTTCATGCTTCAAACGGCAGGCTCTCAGTGGGGCACCACGGCGGATCGAACATGTGCCCCCCCCCCCCACACACCTTCGATGATACGGCCATCACGTGACGCCCCGTCCAACGGGGGGGGGGGGGGGGGGGGTTAAATAACTGGGAGCGACACCTCGAACCATTCATTCCAGAGCCATCCTCTGGTGGAACTCGTGCGTTTCTGGTCTTAATCCATGTGGATCGGTGATCGGTGAGGGGGGGGGGGCGCCGCTCTGCTCTGCTCTCACTCCCCCAGATTACAGAGTACGGACGGGCCGGGCTTTGATTGGCTGCCGCTGGTGCTGCCGGATTACATGCAGGGATTAGAGATGGGCTCCGTGAAAACTGTGTCACCGACAGGAACGAACCAGCTGCGCCCTGGAGGTGGGGGGGGGGGGTCAGACAGGCACAGCCGGGGGCCATCTATTACGCAAGTGTGTTCTCTACAGGCCTCGGCCATCCAGAGACTGGTCACCGCGAAGCAGCCTCTACCTGTCGGGCCCCCAAAGGTTTGAGCAAAAAGAAAATCGAGAGGCGAATTCAAGTGGCGCCGGGGTTTTAATGATGAACATCGTATTCCAGGAGTGGTTTGGAAAATCAGCGCGAGGAATCACTCATCTACCTAAACAATTAGCGTCGAGATGCCCTCAAGCGAAGCTCTTCCAGCCAAATTGCTCAATGAAGCTGATTAGCTGACAATAGAAAGCTGTTCTGGGCCCCGACCAATCAGAATACTAATGATGGCAGGGCTTAAGAAGAGACTGTGCACGCACAGGAAAAGCCCCCTAATGAGGAACGAAGAAGAGGAGGGTTTTTAATCGACGGAAAATGCCGGTGTCAGCGCCCCCCCCCCCCCCCCCAAAAGCTATTAAAAAAAACACAAACAAAATATAATACCAAGTCACGCACAAACACAACAGCTGGCGTCAATGAAGCATCAAAATCACTGCAAACTGTCAGGATTTCATAACCGGCGTCTAGCGGTGCGTTAGGTCACATGGCGCGTTTGGTCACACGGCGCCTTCGACCACAGCACGGACGGCCGTGCAATGAGGGGAGGACGTCCTCGTGAGCGCCTATTTTAATGTGTTAAATCAATGGGGTTCAAGTGACCCCCCCCCCCACCCCGTTCACGCCTCCCTTTGGCAAACGTCTTCATCAGGGAGAAGTTGCGTTGATGAGCACAATGTTGTGACAACACATCTTTACATTAAGTCTCAAAATAAACTACAAAACCATTTTTTTGATGAATAAATCTTATTAAGTGCCACCGAGGCTTAATGGACTGAGACACTGAAGTGAAAATGTAATTTTAATATTAATACGGGCATTTAAAACTCTCCCTCCCTTCTACTGTTTAAACATAATCTGTGGTGTTGGTCATAATCACCACGATTGCTTTGTTTTTCCAACAGAAGACTTTACAAACATCTCCCGTGTCTTTCTGCCCATTAACAAGACCTTTTCACATATCTGGTGTTATGGGCCTCTCTGGTTGTATGACCACGACACTTGTTCTGTTTTACCTGCGCTTACCCTTCGCCCCCCCCCCCCCCAAATATGTGATGTATCGCAGTAATGGCGCAGATTTGCTCACGTAACCTCCTCAGATGGTCTTCGGCACACAAGCAGGAGAACAGATGGCGTTAAAAGACATCGTGGCCACACAACGGGTGTGCATATGTTTGTCAGCTTCACGCGTCGTATCAAACCCCCCACCCCCCCCCGCCCTCGCCCCCCCCTTTTCACTCCTTATCCTCCAGATCACTGTAGCCACCATCTGCATGTGCTGGTTGATGGATACCAGGGAGGTTTTTATTCAATGCACAAATCATCCAGCAGGTCGAAAAACGACAAAATAGACATACATTTTATTATTTAAATGTTGATTGATTTCATCTAAAAAATGAGGCTGGGCTCCAGTTAATGGCGGCGCTGTTTTTTTGTGGGACGAAGGTTTTTTTTTTTTTTATTTCCGAGGCGCTCTCATTTATTCATCAAGGCGATGAAGCGCTGAGACACTTTATTGGGGGATTAATGTTAATATTTGAATAACTTTTTTTTTTTTTTTTTCGTGTATGGCGGTTGGTCAAAATATTCACCGGTCCATTCAGCGAAAGGCTCATTTCATGCTTAAAAAACTTCTAACCCTCGGTGCGGCACGGGCCCCCCCCCCCCCCCCGTTTTTTAATAAGACATGCTTGAGTTAAATTGCGGGAAGCGGCCGCGGCTCACGGTGTTTACTCCTAATGCTCGTTTCCCGGGTGACTCCTCATTCAACTGAGCTAAGTACTGACGAACAAAAATTCTAATTCAATATCCTCCTATTTTCCTCCCTTCAGCCTACACGACTAATCTGGCGCTCCACTGTTTTTATCTTTTTTTGTCTCGATGTGGCACAGACAGGATTTTGGCAGATGAGGCCTTCGTCGTTCCCCGTCAGTTAATAGTTTTGAACTTAAATATGACGCCGTAGTAATTAAACACCAAAGCTGTAAATACTGTGCGCGACATCTGCTGCGTGTGCCGCGAGGGATCCACGCAAATTCACCAGAACTCAGCGAAAGGATCGAAAATGTATCGACTTCACAGCGAGTCAAATGAACGTTTCACATCACGCGCCCCCGTCATGCGGTTTGTCCGAGCGCTTGACCGGGGCACGGCCGACACTCCCCCCCCCCCCCCCCCTCTGCGGAACAACGGCGTGCTGATTGGAGCAAAAAGGAGTAGTCTTAAACACCTCGAAAGTAGGGCTGGAAATGATGCATAATGTGTCTATTAGCAGGGATATCATGCATTCACAGCGGAGGCCAATTATTTTGTTGAAGAGCCATAAATGAACGCGAGCTTGCAACACAACATCATCACAACGCACACACAGGAACTGGGAGTTGTTGCTTTTATCCAAATATTATTAGCACTTATAATTAGAATATAAAATGATGTAATGACAGCAGCTCTGTTAACATTAAAGCCTCTCCAATGATTACTGTTTGTTTTCCCAAACAGGGCCCAGAGATCTAACCCTGTGGAAAAAAAAAAACACAAAAAGAAGGTCTTTTGTTGCTAGTCGGGGACGCAACGTCTCACCAATTCAACACTAGAAAGGTGAATCATAATTATAGAATTATTGAAAGAATAAAAAAAGAGTGCAGCGGAAGCCAAAGTATCCTCATGTTCGGTCCCTCCTCCCCTTTCAGGAACACCTCGACATCCTTTCGGATGATAATTCTCAAATTGCACTCCCTTTATCGCGGCAGCCAGCTAGTTTTTCCTCATCTCTGCATTTCACACAAAGATCTGTGAAACACCTCCGGACCGATAACGCCGGCCTCCTATCGCGCCCAGATACCTAACTCCCACGACACCGGGTACTGAGATAGGCCGGCCTTTGATGCTTCGCTACTAAGTGTACGATAAGAGCATGTGAAACGTGCCCGCCCCCCCGGGGTGCCACGAGTGTATGTCGTTGCCTTGCGTCATTCTTCGGGGGGGGGGGGGCCCAGATGATCTCGGGAAAAGTGTCTGGACGGAGCCTCACACACAACCCGCCCCCCCCTCGTGTCTCCTCAGAGCTGCAGTCCATCTGAAGGGGGAACCGCTCTTCAGCGTCACCAGCGCGGGGAGGTGGGGGGGTGGGGGAGGGGGGGTTTGGCGTCCACTCCACGTAGCCACGGGATTCTTCATTGCGCGCGTTGTATTTATGGACTGCGCGGAGGAAAATTGACGTGTCGACACATTTCCGAGGTTCACAAATATTCCAATCAGATGAGAGGCTGCTGGGGGGGGGAGTGAGTGGGGGGGGGGGGGGGGGGGAAGAGACTCGCGGGCGGCACTGAACACTCGGCTCAAGAGCCGCATTGATGGATCCAATCAGATGTTTTTATCTTTGTATAGGAAAGGGGTCCCGGGGGGGGGGGGGGGGGGATGTTGGCGAAGGACAGCTGGTGTCTACAATTCGGTTTATCTCACCGTCGCTGGTCGCAACTCAATTTATCAGGAGTCGGTTCGAGCGGGGCCTTCATCGCATGCGTGTGAGACTGGGGAGAAAATGGCTTACCTCAGAGATATCTTAAACCAGCCACCCCCCCCCCCCCCCCCTGGCAGATTTATGTAACGCCGTAAATTCAAAGTGTTTTTTTCTGTGTCCAATGCCTTTTATGTGGCCATTTGGACGGTGTAATTGAACAAGTAAACAACAGGACGTTTTAAATACCCGATCTGCAGCGGCACCAGGTGTTTTAAAACCCAATTGATTGCGGTTATTTGGTCGAAATGACTCCAGAGATGATTTACACTTTAAATAAGGCGCATGCATGCTTGCTTGCTTGCATGCATGCACGCGCGCGTGTGTTTGACGCATGAAAGACTGCAGAAATTAACTGGTGGGCTTCGTCGGACACGAGAAATCACCTGAAACTGCACGCTACATCTGCTACCTGCTGCGCACGTCACCTCGCAGCACCGAGCCGCGATCCCCGCAGCCCGGAGGGGGGGGGGGTGGGCCCTCGGAGGGGCCGCGTGCCGGGAGTCTATCAGCGAGTGATTTAGCGCTCGGGTGCACGTGCCGGGGGGGCTGCGTCCAAACCAGATGAGAGCGTGTAGCTGCTTAAGTGAGAGCGGTGCTCATAAAACCCGACGTGCAGCCTCACGACGGGTAAGAAGCAAAAAACGGGAAAACTGATCAGACGCTACAGGTGTTTTTTTTGGGGGGGGGGGCGGGATCTGGGTTTCCATCAAGGTGGAAGGTGAGCGGGTGACGCGGCGGGGGGCGTTAAAGGTCTCATTCCTCACACCCGGCCATTTTTGGGCTCAATGGAGGACTTTTACCTCAGTTATTCACGTTGGTTAGGAGAGAAGGCAAGGGAAGGGGGGGGGGGGGGGATCATATCAAATGCAGCCCAGTATCACAGCTTTCTCAATAATTATGAGGGAGACTCGAGATGAAAAGGGACCCGTCGGACCTTTTAAGAACATTTCAAAAGGGACACCGAATGAAATTCTTACCCCAAAATAAAGCGGAATCGAGGATTTACTGTGACGACGGCACAATGGCCCCCAAAACAAAGACAGCAGGAGCTCATTGTCTCTGTTGCCTTTAACGGGGAGGACGTCAACCCGTCGCACGCTTTAATATTTGAGGTCCTTGCGAAGAAGGGGCGGACGGAGCGCTTCACGCCGCCGTGCATCATCCGCGGCTCTGACAAGTTAATTAACACGATGAAACGCATCAGTCGTCTTTGACGCGCACTCCCTTTAAAAGAAAACAAAGCTGTGGGGATGAACTGGCATTTAATGGAACTGTGTTTTACAGCTGATTGGCGTCGCGTATTACCGGGAGAACTTGACGAAATACATTTCTAGCATTGTTTAATGCCGAGGAAACTCGAGATGTATCTTTCACCGAGTGGGTGCCGCGGAGCGTGAAATGCATCGAGTCGACTTTGCTCTGCGAGCGGCAACACGTCGCTAGAAAGGGGAAACGCAGCCGAGGCCCCTTGCATCTAAAGCAGCTGTAATCCGGAAAGGGGGATGTGTTGTGTTTGCCGCTGCTGCCGCTGCTGCTGCATAAATAAAAATAAAAAAATAAAAATAAACTCCCCACAGTTTTGTGACAAGCTTTTATCTTAACTAGGACACCTCAAAGTAGTTTCACTCCATGGCGTGGGAACCTTCCTCATCACCAGCAGCAGGAACAGTCATCCTTATTCATGGCACACTCTCTGGCTCCCGACAGAGCCCATCTGGTCGGGCATGCGGGACGGGTCGGGAAACAAACGCGTCTGTTGTGGGTCGCTCGCATGTCCTTTGTCGTACGTACGAACATACGACGGAACCCTCCCCCCCCCAAAAAAAACACAGAAGGGCGACGGAATCATGTTCGAAAACCGGGAAGCTCGAGTGTGCTTTTGTTGCAGTTTTATATGCAGGAAATTCATTTCCTTCTACAGCCGACTACCCAACCGGGTCGGCCCGACCTCGGCCTCTCATTCATTCACTCATTTCATGCGTTTATCCATCCATCCGTCTGCTGAATAAAACCGAACCCTTCACACAGCGTGGAGACGGAGGGGGAGGCTACATGAGTCAATACTTTGCCACTGACAGAACGCTTTGCCCCCCCCCCCGGCGGCTGATCGATTCGGGTCCGACGCAAAATGTGCCGCGTCGGCGAGGAAGACGGACGCCGCGCGAACTGGGATCTACACGGAGCCCTCCGTCGGGCTTTTGATTCTCGGAGGTTGGATCACATCAGGATGAAAGGGGGGGGATTAAACAAAGTGTTCAATTAGTGAATCGGGGGGGTTTGGAGCACATTGTGTGTGTAAAAAGGGGGGAGAAGAACCAGGGGAGGCTTAGTGGAGTGTGCCTCCGCTGATAAGACAATAAAATGCTGACATGTCAAGTTCACGTTAGTACATCCTTAATCCACTGTAGCTACACAGATGTTTTCTTCTATTTTAGCAAATAAAAAGCAAAGGCCTTGTTTTTAGAACCAAGCTTTGGGACATTATTACGGAGGCTTTTTCCACTTTGGATTTGTTTGACAATGCATCGTCTACAACAGCGATTCTCAACTGGTGGGTCGCAGTCCTTTGCATGGGAAAATAAAAATAATTTTAAAAAAATCATCCTGTGATTTTATTTTGAAGGGACTTTTTTAATGCAGCGGGTTTTTTTGCCGGCTCAGCGTGTGCCAGGTTGATATGGGGGAGACATTGGGTTTTTAGGATAATGAAACATCCAGCAGCATCTGGGCTTCCTTAGTAGAGGGCTCCACCTGCGCTCATAGAACTTGGGTTACAATATTGACTCTGAAGCAGCTTTTATATAGTTTTGACGAACTAAAACAGTAAAAAAAAATTAAAAAAGGGCTCCCGATGGTCCATAATTAGTGGAACCTTTTGCGTCCATCACGTCACGTCCCAGCTAGTCACACAGTGACGTTTGACCAGGACCCAAAGGTCCACCATGGAGACACGTCCATATAATTACAAAGTGCGAGGGTGGTGTTCAAACTCAAAGTTTCCCCTCCAACTAATAAGCGTGCGATCCATTCTGCGGCGGACTCGGCCTTGATGAACAGGTCCGGCCCGCCGGGGCTTTTATTGCGACGGCGTGGGGGAAAATGTTAAACTGCTGAAACGCGGCGACGCCTTCGATATCGCTCGTACGAGCCATTCGGGATCGAATCCGTTTGTGGGAGTGTTTTATTGCACCGAGTTCCAATTTTTCATTACAAACACATCTATTAAAGCCGCGTTAAGGTCACATCGCTTTGAGCTGACATAACGGCGGCGCCGCCTCCCGGGGAATCTGCGGCAAAAGATTTACATAAATTACCGATGAATGTAAGGTTGTCATAAATCAAAACCCGCGTGTTTCCGCGTCTCCATTAAGATCGAGTACAAACAAAGGGTTCACAAATAACATTAGCGTTCTCCCTGTCCCCCCCCCCCCTCCCCCTCCCCCTGTGTTCCACGCGTACCTCACGCTGATGTCACACCGGCCCACGAGCTTTGATCGACACACGCCGCTGGGGTTAAAGGTCACAGTGATTTAGCGTAATGTGTCTGTATTTTGACGGGAAGAATTCTCTCTCATTTACTCGTAGTGTGACGGAGTGTCTCGTGTTTAGCAGTGTTGCCGTAGAGGGCCCCCCCCCCCGGGGGTTGAGGGGTGGTCATTAATGAGTCATGATGGAATCATCCACAACAACGGGAGTGTTAAGCGCCTGTTAGCGCGCTGGATATGCGCCGCCGTGGTGCACTCGCAGCCAGAAGGTCCCGGTGGGGGGGGGGGGGGGGGACATGTCTAATCATCATCATATGGGGGGACTTTCCACAGCCTGTTGATCTTGAAGAAGACTGCAGGGCCGAAATCAAACAAATACATATGGAACGTATGCTGCCATTTCCTCCTCCTTGTGTGTATTTTCCTGCTGCAAAGAGGATTATAAAAAGTAAAAATTGTACTAAATGCAGAAGCTAATATGAGGTAACTATGCTTGGATTTTAAATTGACGTTATTATCTTCACTGTGAGGCAAGTACAATGAAACTAGCCAGAATCCTGTGTGTGTGTCGTCACCCCCACCCCCCCCCCCCCCCCCGCTTCAACGTTTTCAATACAAAATGGCACAAATGATGTCATTTGGGAACAGTTGGGGACATTATAACGACCCGATGGAGATGCAACATGTTGAAGAGCGGAAGACTGCATACGGGGAATAAAGAGGCGGCCGCTAAAGTGAAGCCAGACAAATTCAAATGATGAATATCAAATACAAGGCCCCCCCGCTGATAAATATATGAAAGGAAGCTCTTTCATATGTTTTCAAATTTTGGCAGATTTCTTAAAGAATCTTAGCACTAAGCAATTCTGTTTGGGGTAAAATATTAAATGCATCACATTTGTGATCGCATTGGGGTTTCTAGCGTAAATATCCAAGATTATAAAGGACCTTTATTTTCTAATTATCCACAACTTGGACAAATATTTCATGGATTCAATGAATATATTTGAATAATAAACAGTGCACTTGTTACAGTGCTTTTCACTCACTTGTACGTGAAGAAAACAGGCGTCTGACATTATTCAATTAACAAAACCACAGCCATAAAACATATTTTAGCCTTTTTAAAGCTCCTCATTCATTAAAAAATTACCTCGCCATTAACCTGCCAGGATGACATGATTAACAAGGCCAATCCAGCGGCTGCACAAGAGATGAAAAAGCAGAGTCAATTACCTGGGTCTCATGGCATTTAAAAAAAAAAAAAGCTTGATTGCATAGATGCAATCTTGACTTTGAACACCCTCAGAGGCTCCGCGGCGATAACTGCGGCGAGGAGTAGCTGTCGCGGCCGCTGCGATGACTCACGCCGGGCGCCAGAATGATGTCCCGGGTGAACATCCTTTAGCCCCACTGGGAGTGCGCTGTCCTGCTCCTCTGATGTCTCTGAGTGCCTCGGACCCAGAGGTCAGCGTCTCATTTTACACGGACAAAAATCTATTACAAAACCCATCTCTCTCTCTCTCTCTCTCTCGCTATAAACCCGCCGGGGAGGAGAGGCTTTCCTCTAATTGTTTTTTCCGTGGCGGCGAAGCCGGGCCCTGGTTATGAGTGAACCCGGTCCACAGTGTGCCTCTGATTGGTGAGCAGGTCAATCAGACCCATCATTTAAGCATCGCTATGTATAGTGTGGCATTATTCAAAGTGCTTTTTTTTCCATTCTGGGAGGAGTGTTTGACTTCTACATTGGACTGAAAGTGAACTGTGTATTAAATGAATCATTCAAATGTTATGAAGGCATCATATATATATATATATATATATATATATATAGTTAATACGTGTGGCCTGCTGTGTAATGCCCACACTGGATGTTGCTGTGAAGGCAATGCATCCTGGGAGTGCGATTACAGAAAGATGCTGCCAGTAATCAACCCTAATTTGAGGGTATTGGTGGGCACCACCTGTACCTGAACCTGCACATGAACCCAAAAAGGAGGATGGCATCCATTTGAAAAAGTAGTTAACATTTTGAGGGCATTCAGCGAGGTTTTTCGAGATCTTTTTACCCTTGTTGTCTGTTTCACTTCACAGAACACAGAAGCACGGACCAGGCCACGCCGAAGGTTCTTTGAATTTGACAGGAGGCTCAAGTAGCTCTCTGGGCTTTTAACGCGGAGCTCTGAAACAGCGGGGTGCCTAATCTGAAAAGACTTTTTCCCTCCATTTGTTGCGGCAGCGGTATCCTTTAATAGCATCCGTGCACCTGCCGAGTCCTTAGAAGGCAGAACGCGCTGAGTGACGTGTGCTGTGATCGGTGCGCCAATGCCACGTCTTTTGCAAGTATAGAACTCAAGTGTATTATGTGTTTTTCTAAAGAATTAAGTCTGCACATCTTCTTCTGTACGCCGTGTTCCTTTTCAAATGCAGTTTTTGCATTTTGGTTATTATTTGCACCAAAGGCTCTTGTAGATGCATGAAAGAAAACAGGAAAAACCTGTTGTAGACAGTTTCAGGGCACTGATATAATAAATCAAGCATTTTTGGGGGGGGGGGGGGTCTTTCAGCACATTCGCATGAGGGGGTCGCCACAGCGAATCATCGATTTCCATCTGGGGGAAATCAACCGCTATGGAAATCAGATGGTTTGACCCTGGGTGTCAGGATCGGTGCTGGTGCAGGCGGAAGCAGGACTCAAATGCAGGGTCTTCCACGAGAAGTGCTCTTTATTTCAAAAACTAATCGAGGACGTGCTCCAACGACGACTGACGTAATACAATGACGCGACAGGGGACAACAGGCACACGGGGCTTAAATACACGAGGGAGGTGCAGGTGATTGGACACAGGTGGAAACACTCAGGCAATCACGGGACCAGTTAACCCAGGACCACAAGAAACATGAAACTTCAAACTAAGACAGGAAGGGAGACCAAACCGTGACAGAACCCCCCCCTCAAGGACCGAATTCCAGACGGTCCTAAAGGGGAGCAGAACCGGAAAAAATCCGACAAGGGGAGGGAGGGTGGGGACCCGATGATCCTGGGCCGCGCGGGGAACTCCGGGTGATGGCGGCCATGTGTCGGGTCCATCGGGGGGCCTGCCGGGTCGGCGACCGGGCCTCAGGGTCTCGGGGGGCCTGCCGGGTCGGCGACCGGGCCTCAGGGTCTCGGGGGGCCTGCCGGGTCGGCGACCGGGTCTCGGGGGGTGCCGGGCGGTGCGGCTCCGGCTTCGTCGTGGCGGGGGGCGCCGAGCTGTGCGGCTGCGGCGTCGTCGAGGCGGGGGGCGCCGAGCTGTGCGGCTCCGGCGTCGTGGCGGGGGGCGCCGAGCTGTGCGGCTCCGGCGTCGTGGCGGGGGGGCGCCGAGCTGTGCGGCTGCGGCGTCGTGGCGGGGGGCGCCGAGCTGTGCGGCTGCGTCGTGGCGGGGGGCGCCGAGCTGTGCGGCTGCGGCGTCGTCGTGGCGGGGGGCGCCGAGCTGTGCGGCTGCGGCGTCGTCGTGGCGTGGGGCTCCGGCCCAACCCCTGACCCCACCCCCCCTTCAAGGACCGACTTCCAGGCGGTCCCAAGAGGGTGGGAGGGAGGGGTCATGGTCAGGCGCCGCGGGGCCGGGACCGGGGGCGTGGTTCTCGGGGCAGGAACGGGCGCTGACGGGGTTCTCGGGGCAGGAACGGGCGCTGACGGGGTTCTCGGGGCAGGAACGGGCGCTGACGGGCGTCTCGGGGCCGGAACGGGCGCTGACGGGCGTCTCGGGGCCGGAACGGGCGCTGACGGGCGTCTCGGGGCAGGAACGGGCGCTGACGGGCGTCTCGGCGCAGGAACGGGCGCTGACGGGCGTCTCGGCGCAGGAACGGGCGCTGACGGGCTTCTCGGGGCCGGAACGGGCGCTGACGGGCGTCTCGGCGCAGGAACGGGCGCTGACGGGCGTCTCGGCGCAGGAACGGGCGCCTCGGGGCCGGAACGGGCGCTGACGGGCGTCTCGGGGCCGGAACGGGCGCTGACGGGCGTCTCGGGGCCGGAACGGGCGCTGACGGGCGTCTCGGGGCCGGAACGGGCGAAGACGAGACTCTGGGGGCCGGAACGGGCGAAGACGAGACTCTGGGGGCCGGAACGGGCGAAGACGAGACTCTGGGGGCCGGAACGGGCGAAGACGGGCGTCGGGGGGCCCCCTCGGGCTGGGACGGACGTCTTGGGGGCCGCTCAGGCTGGAACGGGCGTCTTGGGACCCGCTCAGGCTGGAACGGGCGTCTTGGGGCCCGCTCAGGCTGGAACGGGCGTCTGGGGGCCGAGTCGGGAGCCGGGACTGCGGGGGTTCGTCGGCTCCTTCTCCTCGGATTGAGGAGGTCCCGGAGCCTGAAGCATTCCTCCTGGTAGCTCCTGGGGCCAACAACGACATTAGTTTTCCATTGAAAAAATGGGCTTCTTAAGTCGAGGTAGTCGGGCCCCAGGTCGCTCCAGGAGTCTGCTGGCATGCCGGTGTTGGTGTTTCGCCGGGCAGCCTGCTGCATGCTCCGTGGTCCCCCAAACGCAAGGCGAGTTCCCAAATATTTTTCATTTGGGTAAAACCCTGCTGAGTCCTTTCTTGGTTGCGTCATTCTGTCAGGATCGGTGCTGGTGCAGGCGGAAGCAGGACTCAAATGCAGGGTCTTCCACGAGAAGTGCTCTTTATTTCAAAAACTAATCGAGGACGTGCTCCAACGACGACTGACGTAATACAATGACGCGACAGGGGACAACAGGCACACGGGGCTTAAATACACGAGGGAGGTGCAGGTGATTGGACACAGGTGGAAACACTCAGGCAATCACGGGACAAGGCAGGAAGTGAAGTTAACCCAGGACCACAAGAAACATGAAACTTCAAACTAAGACAGGAAGGGAGACCAAACCGTGACACTGGGTCTCCCCAATGGGCCGGATATCCCGCTCCGGGGTCGTATGAGGAAACCAGAGAGGGGACCAGGCATCGAGAGCCGAATGCTAATCACGCCACCTTTTATTCTGATGTAGAGCTGCTTCCGCATTTCTACCACAGCGCCTCTATTATAAATAACAATAAGCGATATACTCGACTTAATATGTCTTGCAAAAAGGGGCCCAAAAGGTCTTTACAGTGACAACCCTTGTCTATTTTGGGTTTTTTTAATTGTCAAAAGCGAGGAGGCAGGTTCTCCTGGTGGTTAATCAGTGGTATTGACCTCCCTCTCTCTTCCACCTGACAGGACGCTGCAGGCTGTTGACTGTGAATCAAACCGTAATCAACGTTGTCAGTTGACCGAAAACACACAACTGTGACAGGCTAATTGCAATTACTGCTTGGAAGGTGATTGTGATTCTTTTTGCCTTCTTATACTGCAAAGATACACTGATTGGCGTTTTGACGTTAGCTTCATTTCGTACTTTTACAGTTAAAATATTTGATCTCGCTGTTAAATATCAGATTGTAGCAAAGAAAGCCCCCAATGACCCCAAATAGAAGGACTGGAACAACACAGAAAGGATGATAACTGTTGCTGCATATCTCAACATTATCTGAAAACTTCCCCTTGCAAAGCATGGACTAATTTAGATAGCGTCAATCAGAAAACAACTTGTTGTCATTTAGGTCTCCTGTTGTGTATCTGCTTTTTATGATTCAACGTCAAGTTGACTGTGACGCTTGCATAGATAAGAAACACATCACAGGAACAAATAGTGCAGTAATGACCTGCTTCTATCAAATATTCAATGGCGTCTGCGCACGCGCTGATGTTGCATCACGGGGTATCATTGTTGAATGCGATCATCCTGAAGGAAAGGGGGGGGGGCAACAACACATATCACACACGTCCCGTTGAACACGCGCTTGTCAAATTTCATTACGTTATTTTTCCAAAAGCCACAAGATAAGTCACTAAAGTCACACAAGCCTCCTGCAGTGGGAGGCAGAGGAAAGGATCGACATGTGACTGGTATAAGAGCACAGCGTGGTCAGTGGCCCTCACCGAGTTCTTCTTGTGAAGAGAGGCCCAAAGGTTTTAGGGGGGGGGGGGGGAAGACTGCCACTTGACAAACCCTTGGCTTTTGGTTCCACACAAGGAAGGAACAACAGTCTCCGGGTTGAAAGAGTTTCTTTGGTAAAACAGTACGAGCTGCCCATGCTTACCGAACTCCTCGTGCTCATGTACACAAGTGTAAATAAGGCTGACAGTGAAATACAGTACAAATCCTTTAGTGTGAAAGCATCTTAATCCGGTGTCCAGGACCAGAACCATTTGATTCCCTTTAGAAATAACTACCGCCGTTGCTCTCAAGCAGCAGAACCACGGGCACGTCTCCGTGCACATGTGGTGCTCTAGTGAGTATCTACAGGAGCAGAACGGCGTGTATGGGATCACGTGGGAATACACCCAAGTGCCTGCGTTGGTGGTAATGAAGGCGACCTGGTGGCTAACAGATGGGCTTCAACATCGGCTGGACAAGAACGGAGCTCCATGGCACCCAACAACACCGACTCAATCAATCGTTTATTTGGTGCATTAATGAGACATGAATTGGGTTTAACCCCAATGAAGCATTTCAGCGTCTGTCTTTGAAGGGCACCCTTTAGACAAATGCATTGATTGACTTTACACATGCCATTTGTTTGGGAGCGTGTCTCATCACAGAGACAAGTTAATAGACAAAGAAGTGAATGAGGGACCTCCGGGGGCACAAAAGACGACGTGTTGGGTTTAGGCGGCTCGGGGGGGAGGTCACTGCTGACGCTCAACGGGCATGAAAAAACGACTTCCTCCTCTCATGCAAATGCCACAAAAGAGGCTCTGATCCACTCGCTAATCGCTAAGCAATCGCCGCCTTGTTTAATCTCGCTGTGACGGTAAGAATGGATTTCAAAAATCTGGTGGTGAGATTAGGAATTTCCAAGACATGTTGCGAACTGGACGAGCCGCAGTGAGGATCAAAAGGAGTGCAACGTTGGCAATGACTTTTACACTGTAAATCTCCTCCCAGATGGCCTCTGCAAATGAAATACAACGAAGCAAGCATTTTGAGATGCACATGATAAACTGCCGTCTCCCTTCGTTTTAATGGTATCCAAACACTGGGATTACATTTAATACTGTTGTGCAACTGACTTCTCTGCTAAAAGATTGGAAAAATAAATGCGCCATGCAACACTTTGGTGAAGCCTGAATGATTAACTAAGAACTATACCCTTGTATTTCCAGTAAAGATGGGGGGGGGGCAGGGGGGGGTGCTTTGGATTGATACCTGGGGATGAATCGCATGAAGAGAAATGGTTCGCCATCAGCTGCATGGGCGCCAAATATTCCGCTGCGGTCTCGTCCTGCACCATTAGCCCGAACAAGCTCTCGGCGATGATCAGTCCCTTTGTCACCATTAAAATGTGTGAATGGAAAAAAAAGGGGGGCGGGGGCCCAACTAGTAGTTTGCTGACACAAAGTGTGTAATTATCGTTCAAACTGTATAAGCATCTCAAAGGGGGAATGGATGCTGCCGTGCAGTGATCCATATCACCTTATCTCCGGTTCCCCTCGGGGGCCCCGGCGCTCGGCGCAGAGCGGCAGGCTAATAAAGATGACAGAGGTCCGTGCCACTGCTTAAAGAGCCGTGACGCACGTTTCTGTTTTTCACTGCCGCCCCCCCCCCCCCCAAATAAAACCGATGTGGAAACGTCTTCCTGGAAATCTTTGTCTTATTGTAAAAACACCAAAGTGTGCGGCTGAATCTTTTTGGATTCCAACTTCAATCAACCTCGCGTAAAGCAAACACACGTTTGTATGTATAGAGTCAAATGAGGTGAATGCGAAGTCAACCTTTGATTGGGGGGCTTCATGGAGCAGATTGAGAGACTCACTGATCAGAGGGCTTTGTGCGCTGCTTGTTGTTAAGAAAACTCTTGCAATCAGCTGTACATTATTTCATTAGATCACATGTCAATAAGCGCATTTCAACCATGAGGATACAAACTCAGAGGAACAAGAAAGTGAAATTTCATCAAACGAGCCGATGAACAACTTGCTGTCGATAAGAGCCATTATGAGTGTTAGTGTTTTTAGTGGAGGGTCTAGTATGAAGATGTGAAGGCTCTCTGTGGTCCTGATGTCACCAGAGACCTCCTTCCACCATCTGGGAGCAGGACAGCGAAGAGCCGCGATCTAGTGATCCAGAGAGGGAGGAACAAGCAGCGTGATGTGTGCGGGTCGGGACGGAGCGTTTGACCACGTCCCGGGTGGAGACTGGACCCCCCATCCGTTCACAGCGCGCTACGTGAGCACCAGTGATTTGATGCCACTTTGATGCAAACAACAACCACCAACATGTTGATGTTTACCTGTTGCCATTCTCACACCTGTGTGTGTATTTGGACGTCTTCTGCAATCAGAGACTCACCTTTGTGTGCAGCATGCATCAATGTAAAGTTATTCCTGCTCTGATGGACTCACAATCAGCAGTGCGGAGGCAAGATGAAGGCAGGGGAACGTTCTAATGATGTCTGGAAGGGAACAACAAACCCCACCGCCGCAGACAATAACTAAATAAATAAAAAAAAGCCCTAATGGCAGGCAAAAGGAAGTTCATAGCAGAGGGAGTTGGCTGTAGGAGGATCTCATTGAGGGTCTTAGGTGGCGCGTTGTTCACCGCCGTGAGCACGAAGCAACGACTTCACCGGGCGCCGCACGCCGGTCACAAATGGGCTTGATTCGATTCGATTTCAGCACTAAGTGAAAGTTGACAATTTCTCACACAGTGTTCAGAGAGCGAGATGGATGGATAGTGTGCATTCATCTTTTGGAGCACAGGCGAGACCTTTCTGAACCTACACAACCCCCCCCCACCCTCCTTCAGGGAATAAACAGCAGGCACTTAGACACCCGAAATCTCCCACAGGAGTGTGCTGTGGGTACACACACACACACACACACACACACACGGCGAGCTCTCTTACAGATCCCAGTTGCCCCGGCAACCCTGTCTTGAAGATTTCAAACTCGGATTTAACAAACGACGCCTCCCGCGTCTCGCCGCAGTCGAGAAAGAGGATTACCGGCTTTTTCTTTTTTGTCCGAGCGTCTGGTGACTTTCCTTCGCCGGTGGATTCGTCTCTGCGGGGGGGGGGGGGACTCGTTCGCGATGCCTCGGGTGCAACGCCATTCTGGGCCGCCCGGCTCGCCGTGACAGGACGAGTCGTTTGCATGGCCGCCGTGTTGTGCTTTCGACGCTGTCAACTGCTTTAATGGGATTTGTCAAAATGTGGGCCACAAGTATGTGTGGGGGGGACGCTGCCTGAGGCCATGTAAGAGTCCGTGTGGGCGCCGAGTGTGGCACTTCCTCCCAGAAGGAGTCGTTCCTGCAGTAAGTTAAACTGCAGTTTGGTCCGAATCCTACACGCAGAATCTATTTTTTTCACGTCCACATTTAAAAAGCTGCACTCAAGTACGATTAATATTGTGGCAATATGTTAAAAGGAAATAAATATGCATTTAGATTAAGAGCCTCCAAGTCAGTAAGGACTGTGTTCTGTTCCTTATGGATCTCTGGTGAGTTCTTTGGAAACATCCGATGCATATATAGGCCTACTTAAATTAAACTGGATAAATACAGAGTACATTGCCACTAAGGAGGAAATGGAGTGGCTGAAGTCAGAGTGAATGTGTGGAATCGGATCTACTTCTGGTGGACTGGAAAAATCACCATAAGTGACAACATTTCGTCAAGTGGTTGAGCAGAAAATCTGCGTATCTACGACCACCTCTTTCCCCATTAAACAGATCCTTGAATTAGATAAATGGAGAATATTTAAGTGCATCATTTAGTGCACTTTAGTTCAAAACACTTGTGTCCAGCTCCTGCTCACGTGAACCAATGCAGAGAAACGTGAAGAGCACAATATGTCTCTGGGATATTATGAATCATTTTCTTTTCATGTTTGCTTGTGTGCGGGGGAGGGGGGGGGGGGGTGAAGGTGTCCAATCCAGCAGAGAGTAGGACTCCACATTTAGGTGATCCTCGTAATGAAATGGACAGCTCAGCTCAGCCGGAGATAAATTAGGCAAGTGTCTCCGAGAAGACGCTCGCGTCAGTCAGGGGGAGAGAGAGAGAGAGGGGGGGGGGAGGAGGAGGATCCCAGTGGGGTTGCGTCGGCGGGGGTGGAGCCGCTCTGTAATGGGCCGGAGTGAGAGCAGCGGAGCCGAACTCACCGGGCGGCTAACGAGACACCTCGGAGTGACACACATGTAGATGAAAACAGGCACGGCACCAGATGAGCTCTCGTGGCGCTCTCTTTGAGGGGGGGGGGGGGGGAGAGAGAGGCGGCGGCGCCAAGTACTGGCCCCCGCCGCACCGGCTCCGGGCCAATCAAACGACCCATTTGGTGTTGTGTTAAAGCATGACAGACAGCTGCATGGCGCGGCACAGCCGCAGTGCTCACGACTCATGAGGGGGTTACCCAGCATGCATTGGGGCAAAGTCCCCCCCCCCCCCCTCCCTCTCCGGAATGACAAGTATAACGAGAGATCTCGTGGACTGGATCATTTCCACAGGGCGAGCGTGGGAAGCATTAAACGTTCCCGTTTGTGCCTTTTGAGGATGGACGTGTGATGTCCTCCATCACGGCGAATGACTCCTGGAGGAGGACACGTGACGCGTCGTAGCAGCTCGACCACGCAACTCAAAGGAAAATCTATATGTCCGCGTTTGGCAAATGGAGTGGAAACCTCTTAGAGGGTAAAACCGAACACCGTGGATTACCGTCCTGTTTACTGAATTTCATTGACTTTTCAACAGCCGGTTCAGGTGTTTTCACAGTCGCCTTCCCCAAATCTGCAAGATTGAATAATGTTGTTCATATATTGTCTTACGCTAGAATTGCTGTCATTTTGGATCAGTTTCTCCCGGGGAGCGAACACAGTGCGCTGAGAAACGATGGGAGATTTTTAAGGCCTTTAAAAGGTTCTTCTAAAAAGGAGGCTTACATCCTCCGTGCTGGATGTGTTCTGCATTAAAATATCCTCAAACAGAATACATCAGGATCTCGCAGCACACTTGTTACGCTTGTTGAAATATTCAGTAGATGCCGTGCCCCCCCCCCCACACACGTCTGGTCTGATTGGCCAGGCTTCGATCAGATACAAGGATTCCCCAGGTGAGCATCAACCCCAGTTCCACTTAAACAGGAGCTAAAAGGGGAAGTCAACGTTATTTAGTCAAATAAAAGTCAGGGATTAAAGAAACGTTGGCAGCTTCGTGCGGGGAATTGATTTATCATTTATCAACGCTTGTGCTGGAGAGATGAGGCCACTTCCTGCCAAACCCCTACCCCCCCCCCCCCCCGTCCCCCCCCGTCCCCCCTTTGCTTCCCTGGTGACAACACGTGATGTGGGCAGCTCCCTTCCAACCACAGCTAGCGATGCACCAGGGAGGTCAGATAGAAAATGAGCAAAAGACCCCTCTGCAATCGCCGAGGTGAGTTTGTAAAGTGACATTTTGTTTCACAAAAATAAAAGCCAGCGAGCAGGAGCTGTTTGGAGCAGGAGGTGTTTGGAGCATTTCCCGCGTAGCCGCTGCTTTCTCGTTGATGAGCGGCGTTGCAGCTCAGAAACCAAGGTCACGATCATCTAATGCTGCCGGATTAATTATCATTTAAGTCAAATTCACCAGTGGGAGTGCACACCGGCAAAAGGCCTCTGGGAAGTGTTGATGGGCGGGATGATTGATCGCATCCCGTCGGGTCATTGACCCAACGGAAAAATGAAGAAACCAAACCAAAGTGAAGTGCATGAATGATTCAGTCTTTCTGGGTCTTACTCTAAATTCCCTTCAGCACAGTTATTTAGTGTTGATAAGATTAAATCTTTTATATCAGTTATTGCTCAAACAAAAAGAATGAAATAGACAAAGTAATCTGACAAAATTAACAACCATGCAAATAAAAAAAAATAAAAGTTTAATGTTGAGCATAATGTTGATGAAATAATTGCTGATCTCACACTTCCAAAACGCAGAAGAGACATAAGAAAAAAAGAGCCTAAACTTTCATTGAAATATAAGAGCAGGATTCTTTTGAGACTTCGGAGAGCTTCCTCCCAAGTAAACCTTATGAACACAAACAAAGACGCACAACTGATGTTGGGCTCGATAAGCAAACTGTGCTTAATCCTCCGACTCCCATCTATTGTCCCGGAAATCCTTCCCGCAGATTAGAAGGAGATTAAAAGGAGAGCAGAGGCGCCGTCTCCGTCTTGGAAACAACATCAGGCTCTGATTGCATCTGAAGCACCACCAACCGGCGCAACACCTACTGGCTGGTGAGACGTCTCCGGTTAACGTCACGCGAACCCAATTATCCTAAAAAAAAACCTGGTGGAGACTTTGGGTAATTACAAGAGGTCAAAGAAGGGTGTAATGTAACCAAAATGTTTGCATGCATCTCGTGCAAACTGTAATATTTTGCACGTCTGTTTAACACACACACACACACACTGGGATTTTAACAGTTGAGTCCCCAGCTGTAGACTATTAGGAAATGACGGTGGCGACCACTGGATTCAGGGAAGTCTAGCGGCAGCTGGCCCGGAGATGACAACAGCTCGTTTCCCTAACATCGGCAGCTTGACAGCGGGCGACTCCCGACCCCCGCCCCCCCCGGCGCGCTCCACACACAGAGCATCCAGCCGCTTAATGGCGTTGAGGAACTATGGGGTTTTACTCACCCGGTACCAGACAATCTCTCGAAGCCGTCCGTCGGTTTTGAAGTTGCACTTGAGGGTGACGGTCTCGCCCACGACGACGGGGGGCAGCGGCTCTATGGTGACTGTCAAATACCCTGCGAGGGAAGAAGAAGAAGAGGGAAATTTATTCCAGTCGGACAGCATGGAAACAATGAGCGGGGGACGTGTTTGTTGTTTTCTGTGATAAAAGGGTGAATGTTGGACGACAGAAATGAAGCGTTTGAATTGAAAAACATGAAACCCAATTTTAAAAGAAAGCCCCAAATTGACCGTCTGAGTCCGCCTCCTCTTTCAGAATAATGCCATAATTCATCGTTACGCAATTACGCCACAAAGTAGCCCACATGGGGGGGTTGAGTATCTCGGGAAATGGCACTTACGATGGACTTCTTTAAGTGGCTGAAAGTGTTCACTTTTCACAATTTGGTCAAACAAACAAACCAGAATCACAGTGCAACCATTTGTGAAATCTCTACCTAGAACGCAGATGCATTCATTCGCTTCGTTCAAACACTAAATCCGGCTCCGCTGGAAGCGGGTTAAAATCCGCCTGCTCGAATGTTTAACGTGACGGCGACATTTCCATAGATTTCCTGCCGCGCGTTTCAAGGAGTTATTTGAAGTTGTTTGGCCTCGGCGGAAAGTGGAAAGTCAATGCACATCTGGACGACGCCTTTGAATTAACAAGCATCTGCCTTTCACGGTCACTAAAAAGAAAGAACACAATGAAAGGATGTGAAAAAGAATTTCATGAAAATCTATATTGTCTATCATTTGTAGAGAATCAAAGCCTCCAACGCTGCGGCTTTCCGTTAATGCGACAAAAAACGTTGTTTATGGTGATGCAAAGTGCACGAAAAAAGAAGCTGTTACAGTGGATACATTCAGCTGATTTATATGTTAACATCTCTTGGAGCTGCAATGCATAGATACACATAATCAATCTGAAAGATGAACATTTCACACACAAGTAAAATATGGCGAGCGGGAGTGGGAGTGACCCTCAACATAAAAGCTGTTTCAACGCATTCGGCTTTTAATGAGACAGACTGGATTCCAAAGTAAGAATATGGAGCGACCGACAATCTCGTCGGTAAAATAGAGAAGGATCACTGGACATAAAAGCGTGGCTTACAACACACGCCGAATGGCTTGAATCAATCGTACAAGTTCCTTTCATATGAAGGTAACACACCACGCTACGTCTGTTACTTCGAACGTCACAGTGTCCTAAACCATCCACATTAGAACGTTGCGATACCAGGTCAAACCTTAGCAAAGCGATATGTGTAGGTTTAGTTACTGCTGAGATGACCATGATGCTCATAGTTCGTCCCTGAGCCAGGAAACATCACTCCAGAGGTCTGCTGTGTCCTCAGTGCTTCTCTTTGAGGTTCATTAGGTATCATGTAGCCATTTAGCAGCATGTAAGGAGACCTGTGTGCATACCTTCTTGTGTGGTTGTAATATATATATATGTTAATGCTTTTGATCTTTTATTGTAAAACGTGATGGTTATGGATGGCTCCACCGTGACGCCAGCTTTGCTCCGGGTTCACTGTGTGTGGTTTGGGGCGGGGCTGCAATCAGCTGGCATCCGGGCTCCTCACCTGTGGATCATTAGACCCTCGTCAACGGCAGATGAAGCACCCCGGCTTCCAGCGGTCTCATCGCCAGGTCGTTTCTCCACCAGAGTGCAATAGATCGGCGCCCGGCTCCTTTTTTTTTGAATGTGAAAATCAGTTTTTAACGCTGGACCTGAACCGTGTGTTTTTTTTTTTTTTTCCTCCTTCCATCATCTCCGCCCAAACCAGCGCCTCGCCCCAGCAGACTGGACTGGATAAATATTTCCCAACAAAAAGAAACATATTTTTTCCCATCCTATCCTGCCGTCTCTTTTTTTTTTTTTTTTAAAGTCTGTTTCTTCTTGTACGAGACGCGGTCGATACAAAAGAAAAGATGATGCGTAACAAACAATGTAGCAAAATTAAAAAAGTACACATTTCAGAAAATACAGGGGACGCGACCCAACGAGAAATGTGGTGTCGCTTCCCTTTTTTAATAGGTTGTTTTTTTGAAGAATCCCTATTAGGAGGCACAACTGAGAACGTCTCTCGTGTCGGCGCACCTAGATGCGCTTATTAAAGGTTCTTAATTCAATCAGCGGGCTGCTGAGATTCTTCTTCTTCTCTCTCTCGAGTCAAATTGAACGACTAAAGCCTCGATGCCTCGATGCCGACTGCATGTCATTAACGTGGAGCGGAGCCTCTTGGAGAAAATCCCCACCACTTGCGACGAAGCCATGAGAGGAGCAGCCGAACGTCTCTGTGAGGAAACCCCCCCCAACTTCATCTATTTGTCGTAATACACCCCCTCCAAATCCTAGATGTGCAATTTACTGGCAATGAGGAATCGAACCTGGTGCTCGGCGCTCTTGTTGTTGTTGTGTGGTCGTGGTCCTGCGCCGTTCAATCTAATCTAACGCAACGTTTCAGGCAATTAGGCACATTTTTATTTTTTATTTATTTGCCATTTCTTGGTTGGACGTGTTCCCGCGAGCGATATGTCTCGCTGCGCCTGACGTGCTGGTAGGAGGACGGGCTTTAAGTGGGCCGCGCTTTGAGCCGCAAACTCTTGGGGCGTCAAAAAAAATCCAACGCTGTGTCGTGCAAGTGTTTACGATGTCATGATAATTCAACACTTGTGATCGTTTAGACAGCTGCCCCCCCCAGAGGACCATCAGCTCTGAGTGGACACACACACAGACTCCAATTAGCTGGTGTCAAAGCCCCAAAGTCCTGAGCAATCCACATCCAAACTGACAATAAGGCTGGTTATTTGTTCTTCTAAACAATGCTTTTTGGCCTTCATTATTTCTGAATCACAAGGCACAATCCCGCCACTGTTCGTCACACTCAAAAATGTTGCAATGGAAGCAATGTTTTAAAGTGGTGATCAAAATGGGGAAAAGGACACATTTATCCACCAAAAAACAGCTTTAAGTTAGTCAGACGGCTTTAATTTACAATGCGCCGGCTGTGTAAAAGCAGGAAACTTCCCTTTACTGCTTTTTATTTGACTTTAATCTGTTATATAAATTATCCAAATAGTCATGGGGGGGGGGGGGGGAAGTGCAGTTTTTTCTTTTAACATGTAACATTTCAAAGCGCTTCGGTTTGGATGAGCTTAAATTCAACCGACACGGAGACCTGCTTCCTGTTTTCATGCTACAACAATATATCGACCCTCCCTCCGTTGTGAGCCGTGCATTCGAAGGAGGAGGCCTGGGGGGGGCAGCTATGTTTATGCAGCGCTCACAGCCACCTGCCCACCAGCTTCTTCTGCATGAATCAGACGCTCTGCCTTAAAAAAAAAACAACAACCCCCCCCCCCAACCCTCCCGAACACAGTGGGTGACACCAACAGCTTGTGTCACAAATAGCTCCAATTACTGAGGGGAGAGATTACAGAAAAATGGCGAATGACGCATTGATTTGCAACTTCCTTCATGAAAAGGATGTGCTCAGCCTCTTCAGAGGGGCCAAAATAAGGCATCATTTTATTATCGTGCAATGCGCAAAGTTCCGCATCAAATCCTTTTTTTTTTTTTTTTTGCTCCAAACCAAATTCAATTCGGCCACGAGGCAGAGTCCTCGCCACGCGGCGTTTGACTGCTTCGTATTAGCCGGTTGTTGTTGCAGCGGCTCCCCTTAATCCATCAGAGGCGCTGTTGTTGAAACGACACCTAATGAGGGCTGCAAACTGTGCTTTTCTCCCATTAATAACAGCAATTTGCCAAGATGCAAAGAGAGAACCGAACGCAGCCGGTGACGGACCGGCGCCGGAATGGGCCTCTTATTGTCTTCCCTGATTTATGGCTGCCGCCTCGCTTCGACGCCGTGAGGAGCGTGAGGAGGGACGCGTGTTTTCTCGGCTCTCTCCTCATTTCATTAGAACACATCATCGCTTCCACAAAAGAGGAGGGATGGCTGACATGAGATACATATATTACCTCTGTGTTTAATTGTTGTTGGGGGGGGGGTTGTGTCATTACGCAGACAGGATGCCACGAGCTCCAGTGGAGCGCGGAACACGCATTTTTTTTAATTTTTTTTTATCAACTCCTTCCGGCGAGATGAGTTGGATGGGTTCTGCTGGTACCTGGTACCTGCAGCCCCGGGGCTACAGGTGACGTAAATGGAACCCATTTGAAATGTTCCTCACATTATTCAGAGTAAAAAGAATTCGATGAGTGAGGAACTTATTGGTGTTTCAAGTTCAGAAGTCATAGAAGTTGCCTCTTTGCGATTCTCTGAATAGAAGTTATCAAGGAGAATTGGAGCCAAAAAGTCACAAAGAAATCTTGACTAATGGACCCAGCGTGAGGTTCAGGCTCAACGCCGAAGGGAGGTAAGGAAGGCTTCTCAGCCGACGTGGCGGGGGGGGTCATTTTTAAGAAGTCTGCATTTCAGTTCCACCTGAGAAAAAGCCAGAGTAGAAATGAAATGCTTTTTCACGCGTTTCCTAATAAATGACATTTGTGACAAGTCACCAGACGTCTGATAGAAGCCAAAAACGCCTACAAACCAGTTGACCTTTGTCCTGAGTTACTTCTATTTTTGCTCCATCCCTGGGATGTGGCCTGAGCCTTTGAGCTTTACGAGGGGCGTGCGCGGAGCGATTGCTTTGACAGCTGGTGTTGCCTTACTGCAATCTGTGGTAAAGCTCCATCTACCTGTGTTGCTGCATCCTCCAAATAGCACGCAGTCGTAGCCAAAAATACGGGCCCAGCCGCCAAAAAGAGCCTGTGAAGAATCCCTTTTTACCATCTTTTAACGTGAACAAAATCTACGGGTATCTCACTATATTTGTGCAATCTGTTCTCATACAATGTTACAACAACACAACAATCCCGACAGGTTGTGATTGATAAACAGCTGTAGTCTTGCATTTAGCTCCTTTCATTAAAGATGAATGAACGTGAAAGAGGAATCATTTGTTCATCCATAAATAATCAAACACCGCCGACTGCTGCTTGACATCAACAGCCTCAACAGTTGTGTTGTGCTCATTTTACGACCTTCTGCGAAAACAGGATGTTTCCATCACGGACTGTTGACTCTTCGCGACACTTTGAGCTGAGAGTCATCAGCAGCTGCTTCAGGTTGGACTTCGTGACCGACCCTCAGAGAGCGTGTTCCGGTATCTGCGAAGTCCTCCATTCCAGAAAGTGTAAAACAGGAAGCTGCATGTTTGACGCATCCCGTCTGCTTGTAATCCACCGCCCCGCCCCCACGCAGCGGATCGCCGTCTGAAGGGCCTCGGGCCTGTGGAATCAGCGTGTCATTGGTAAAAAAAAAAGAGATGTTGCCGGGGAGTAAATGCAGGCCGCCTGCCCACGGGGAGTTAGTCACATGACGTGGGTTATGTGTCGCAGTGAGGCGGCCAACTGGGACGCAACGAATCCCACTTTTCCTGCTCCGCCCCCCCCCCTGCGTGGTGTTTCTCTGCCATCGAGCTGCTCGTTTACTCCTCAGAGCCCCACCCCCCCAAATCGAATACATTAAAAGCTTTTGGGAGATACAGCTCCTGCTGCCGAAGTGAAAGTTTGTAACAATAAAGCTGCAGTAATAAAGACGGAGAATGACCGCTGCCTGACCCCCTCCCCGGGGGGGGGGGGGGGGGGATTCTTACAGCCAGACCTTCCACACCGTGAGGAGGAATGACCCACACAGGTGCAGATTGGCCAGCAGGGGATTTGCATGTGCAGAGATAAATGTCCCAATAGCCTGTGTGTTTCCTCTGGAGATGTGTAATGGCTAATATATCGTATAATCGTTGCAGGAGGGGGGGGGGGTTCCCTTCACTAGGTGACTTTAAAAAATCTGATGCAGCATTCAGCGGGAATATTTGAGGATCATTTCATTAACGTATCTGGTAAACTCTGTGAGAATGAAGTCAGACTTATGACATGTCAGTAGAATAAGGTGCATTTTTAGTTGCCAAGAGGATATTGCACACCAGTATCTTTCTTGGCGGCTAAATATAAATCCATCTGTCGTCTCGCTTCATTATTGCAGCTTGATGTGGTCTGTTATCATTGTTCTTCGGCTGCCAATCTCAGTAATTGAGAGAGAAATCAACATCTGCTGAGGGGGGGGGGGGGGGCGGCGTTATCCCCGATTTGTGTGTATTTTTTTTACATAAAGTACTTAAAGTCAGCCATGAGAATGTGTTTGGACAGAAGACGTTTCCATATCAGGCCCACGCCTTCAACTTCCTTTTTTTAGGAAAAGCAAATGAGGAACATTTCCCCCCCCCCCCGACGACTCCGAGCTGAACAGAAACGGTTTGTTGGCGAAAAAAGAAAAAAAAAAGCCTTCACTGTAGGACGGAGTGGACGGAGCACAGGGCCCTCTGGCACTTTGCTGCAGGGCGACAGAGCGAGGACCTGTCAGCGCCGCGGCACGTCGCAGGTAATGAGCAGCTAAATCCCGCTTCTTTTTTTGTTCCTCTCCTCCAGCTGACGATGCCATTGTTTGCCCATGAGACGCTCGGCTCGTGGTACCGCTGAATGAGACCACACCGTCCACTTGTATGGAGTATGGAGGGATTCGGTCCGGGTTTTCTCTGGCTTTTGCACAAACTTATAGAAGGTAAAAGTGTCCCATTTAAAGGAGAAACTGTTTCTTAACTCCCAGAGAAGCACACTCTTGTATGTGGAAGTTACTCAGAATGTTCCCTCCAGCATGGAGTCAGGCTGCAGACAGAAACTGAAGCGTCTGCTCTGCTTGAAAAATGAAGTGGAGGCAGAACCACGCAATATGTTCCTGAATCCTGCCTCAACCCCTCAAAAAAGTGCTTTTTTTGACACCATTCATTATTTTTTTTATTATTTTATTCCAAAGAAGCTTCTGGCACCAACGGTTTGAGTCTTTCACGTGAAGTAAACATATTTAGGGTCCGAGCGGACATTCGCTGAAATGAAGCATTGCGCAACCCTGCGGCCTGGTGACAAACATCCCTGAATTAACCCAAGTCCTACCTCAAGTCCTCAGATGACCAGATATACAGAGGGATGAATATTACTACAATAGTATCACAATTAATGTGTACATGTAATACCTCAATTTATAGAAAAATACCTTCTTTTTTTTTACCATTACATAAACGCGACACAGACTCACTCGGGTATCAATCGCTGTTTGTGCATTCAATGCGCGGACCGTCACGGCGTCACCACGGGTCATGAGCCGCGGGGGGGGGGGACAAATGGCCATTCTGAATGTCAAACGGGTAGATTTGAGGAACTGCAGAGTCCATTTATCACAGTAACGGTAAGAGCGTCTCACGGTGCTTCGGTGACCGTCCGCAGCACCTTTTTTAGCTCGTTTGCTCTTGTGTTTTCTCCACTTTTGAAGCCTCGCTCGCTTTGTTCCACTTCAGGAGCGCAATCTCCCAAAGGCAGCTTCTTTTTTTTTTCTTTTTTTTTCACAAAAAGAAGACCCAGTATGCCTTGATGCTCCCAAAAGGAAGGGGAGAGAAGAATCCGTGACCTGCGTTGTTGTGCTGGTGGCTCAGCTTATTTTTGGCATTTGTATTGTATATTTCTATTAAATGGCCTCCAAAAGGACTCTGCTCACGGCAAAGAGAGAGTTTTTCAAAGAATGGTACGCAAGAAAAAAAAAAAAGCGAAAATCACGTCGCCTCGTTAACTTCATTAAAGGGCAGCGGCTGCAGCGCAGATCCTTCAGCCCTCGTCAAACCGCCTTGATCCCCAGTTTTTGTGGAAGCATGAGAGCGCGAAAAGAAAAGCCTCCGTCAAGTTCTTCTAAAGTCCAAAAGATGAGTCATCGCACTCATTTGTGAGGATCAAGGTGTGTGAATAAAAAAATGTTTTAAAAAAAAACGCGCCGGGGGACGGCAGAAAGGAAAAATACAGTTCGAGGACCACAGAAAGGCGACGCATGGCGCGGGAGGACTGGAGGCAACCTACTGGCACGTAGGACGTGATCAAAGGGATCATGGAGACAAAAGCTGGGTCTGGTCTTGTTTTCAGTAGACCGTGGTCTAGCTCCAAGAAGGCGGTCCAGGTTCATAGTGTCAATGAAGCTGTCTGACTGGACCGCTGTCCTTTGCCCAGCGATCCCATTGCTCCTTTCCTCCGGAGATCGTCTACCTGTTGGCCCGGTGCCTCAGCACCGATCCTAAGGGGGGGGCGGCTTAATACATGGCTGGATTTTAGTTCAAAAGAGCCTTTGAATGCCAGGAGGCGATGTGTTCACCACTCGGGAACCAGGTGAGGGTCACAGAGGCCGCCAGTAATTCACCTCCTGTGAAGGTGCACAAGCATCTTTTTCTCCCTTTTTAGAACTCAACCTCTACCGTGTCAAAGAAAGGAGAAATGGGACACCCCCCCCCCACCACCACCACCACCACCAAACCCAATTACAGGCGTTGCTTTGTGAGGGAGGAGAAACACATAAAACGTTCCTTTTCCAGTTATTTTCTTTTTTTTAACGCAGCTGGGCTGGAACAGTACGAGGGCATCGCACCCCTTCCCTACTCAACACCAGAACCGTTCGTCGCATGGGGCGCAGACCTGTGTTTAAAAATAAATAAATAAATAGAACCCCGGCAGAAGAGGAGACAGCTGTCCGGGCCCACGTTCTCATGTGATCTCTGCTTAGGGAGCAGCCTGCGATTTCCAAAGCCTCATCTGAAAACAAATTAAGGCGGATTAGAGGCCCGGCCGCTGCGGCTCCTCTCCTCTCCTCTCTGTTCCGAGGCGATGGAAGCGTCCTGCTGGCCAACAGGGTGACCTTCACGTTGACTCCCTCGCTCCCCCCCCCCCCCCCCCCCTCCTCCCCCCCGCACACGCAGGTGCACTCTGCCGGAAACATTGGGGTCAGGCTGCGGCTTCGGCGAGAATTTTCGCAGTAGCCTGCTTTAAAAGGGCAACTGGGTCCCAAAAAAAAAAAAAAAACGGCATCTGGTGCAAAAAGCCGCGCCGACGTGTTTGGACGCTGACAAATTAGCATTTGCTCCGTCGTTTAAGGCTCAGTAGTCGAGATCGTCTACGACCACATGAGGCGGGAAGCGGAGGATCCCTCTGAAGCGCTCTACCTCCGGCGTGGCGTTCGTGCTGATGATGAAACATCTGTTTTAGGTGGATTGAGGTCAAGTGACTCATCCGTCTCCGACAACAATGTTCCACTGGCTCCGGGGACGGGGGGGGATTAAAGAGCATTGACACAGCGGTAAACAATGGTTTGCAATATAAGGATGTAGATCACGTCGACGCCCCCCCCCCCGTCGGAGTCTTTAAAGAGAATCTGTGGATCGTTGTGCCGCTGAAACGTACATCAAACAGGCTTCAGCTGCTCAAAGTATGGAATCCATCTTCAGAAGACTAATGTGCTGGAATCGGCAAAAAAACATGTCAATTTCCATAATTGTCTTTTTTTCACTTTGCTGCTAAAAGCTACGGCAGCTAAATTAATTGAATGTTAATTATCTGTGACTTTCCATTTACAAGTAAAACTGATGATTTAAACGAGAAAAAGAAAATAGAAAAACATCAACATTGAAAACCTTGATTTGTCAGTTAGAACAAATTTGCATCCAGTTTAAATGTTTTGTTTTCAATTGTTTTTTGATCATTTGATGAGGCAACGGATGCTCTATTTGGTTTAGAACTTAATAAATAACCGCAAAAACCTGGGTTGTTAAGATCATCTGTTACTCTTTGAAACTCCAAATCGAAATCGGCAACGTCTTTCTAGGACACAAGAACCTTTTTAATAAGTCGTGTGTCCAAAAAGGCTGCTGCAGAACTCCGAGGTTCTTCATGGACTTCGGCTCCTGCTCCTTGAGTCCGGAGACGTGGAGTTGAGGACAGGAAGAAAATGACCGACAATTGCATCAGATCTCCCTACCTCCATTATGCGCCTCCACTATTCCTATAATTTAGCATTTCTATTTTTCTCATCTCCTTCTCTGAGCTTTAGACAAAGAAAAGAGTGAGAGAGAGAGTGAGAGAGAGGCTAACCCTCGTCTTAAGCGAGGGGAAGTGGGGAGTATTGGTATTCACAGCAGGCCCCCCATTTTGGAATGGAGCTGCACAGGCACATGCACATCTCCCCCCTCACACTGTTACTAAAAGAGTCACTGTGTTAACGGTGGTGACCTGCGATGGGGGGAGAGGAGCGGTTCGAGAGATCGATCGAGTTGCGTTTTACTTCCTGTGCGCACCGAGCGCAAAATGTTGCTCCTCTTTTGTCACACGTAGATTCAACTCTAAGACCCTGAAGGAAAGCATTCGAAAAAAACGATGATATACGGGTTAGGATACACTTATTTCAGAGCAGATAAGTGGTCCTCCAAAAAAAATATATAAAAAATTTATTTTCCCATTTCTAAACACACAAAGACTCACATTGGTGAAAATAAAAAGAATGTTGTGTTAAATCTCCCAACACAGGTGGCCTGATGAAGCAAATCAATTCTGACTGGTAACATAATTTGCCAACCAAGCTGGCACTGCTAAAGATGATAATTTGTATGTTATTAATTAATTAATTGGACCATTATGTTTATTGCAAAATGTCTACTTGGTGACTTCTCTGTTTCTCTCTCACTGCGCCCTGCGGTGCATCGTGCGCTAACTGTGCACAAGAAACAAAAGTATCCTATTGGATACGGAGCAGAAATGAGGAGCCGGGCGCTGTGTGCAGCGCGTGGCGTCGTGTGGTGAAACAAAGCCCATCTCCTGGGTCGCTCACAGCCGTTACTGTTACCGTAGCGCTTTGCAGGATGCAGGACACGTCGGGTATTTTCATCTCAGTAAAAGCATGACTCAGAGAAAGGAGGAGAAAAAAAAAAAAAAAAAAAGCAAAGCCTGGTGGCTGTGAGACTCAACGAGAGCGGCTCCAGAGGAGGCTTCACGTAGGATGAAGATCATCGGCACATGGACAGCAGCCGAGTGACGCTGCAAATTGGCCAAAAGAAAATGCCTTAAAAGCTTTTTTCTTTTTACCACTTCAAAAAACAACAGCACTCGTGACAGCTCCCGAGGGGCGGCCATTGTGGCGCGCAGGGCCGCGCGGCGCTACGTCGCCCCCCCCCCCCCCCCGACTTTTTATACTGGGCCGTGTTTGTGCGCACAATTCTGTGTCCTGCGTGTCAGTGATAATCTCATTTGTTTCAATTATTGAATCCCTCCGCCATGAATAAAAGAGGAGAGCTTCCGTATGAGCGAGCGCGCTGTTGCGTCGTGTGATTCTGCGCAGCGCGCTAATTGCCGGGAAGGTCGCGACGGCAACCGCCCCCAACCCCCCCGTCGGGGCTTGCCGCCGGCGCCACGTGCCTCCGCCACTCACCGCTGTGAAGGACGAGCGCCGCCCCCCCCCCCACTAACAGCGTAAAGAGGACAGGAGAAGCAGGGCTGTGGCTTTGTATTTTGTTACTTATTTATTATTTTCTCTATACATATTGTGTGGGACTGTGGGTTAGTTTGATTATTTAATCACTGGCCGCAGGGCGTGTTGGGGGGGGGTCGGGGCAGAGTAGTGAAGAGCATGAAGCTAAATGATGGACATCCCTGCTGTCACCCCGGGTCCCATCAGGATGCTCATCTGTCTCAGGCTGCCCACTTTAGCAAAGCGCTCTATATAAGGAGCACCAGAGGCATCCTTGGCAAAAACCCTGAACCTGTCCACAAGGTCAGCTAGTCCCCCCCCGGAGGCCTTTAACGGTGCCGTCACGGGACACTGGAGCATCCGCAGGCGAACGTCCGGCCCCCGACCCGCGTCACCGTTCCATCAAAACGCCGCCGTCAGTCACATTTGGGGGGAAGCGGATTCGGTTTTGTTGAAATTCTGCAGGAGATAGTGGCGCTTTTCGTTCTGTCCGTATGATTCTTGAAGTCCTCGGAGGGATGGGGGTAGGGGAAGGGGGGAGGGAGGCATTGGAAGCCGAGGCATTTCAAGACCTTGCCGAGGGAACAGCTGTATCACAACTGATTCAAAAGCCGATTGAATTGACCTTGGCTGTGAAAAGAACCCACATACATCATTTCAGTTAATAGATCCGACAATATAAATTATTAATGCAGCTCATTCCAGAGAGCCGCGGCACGCCGGATTCTCATGTAAATCCGCACCTCGCCTTGATCGCCGAGACGGGCTCGAACCCCCCCCCCCGCCCCCCCATTCCTCTCATTCAGATGCCGAAGATGCAACGTGTTTGCACAAATGCTGCTGGCGAAGGCACGCGACTCACGTTCCAAACTAAAGTAAAATGTCTTCCATCGTGGAGTGAGCGTTTGACACAGAAAAGCTTGATCAGCCATGTTGACCGATGACAATGCGTGGACGTATGGAGGTTAAAGGTGAAATGCATCAAATGAGGGCCAGATTCGAATGAAATGAGTGGAAGTTCATGGGTTTAAATCCACAGGGCTCCTCGGTGACAGATGACTACTCGGCACGGAGAAGAGCATGTGGCAGATTTTCGGGAGATGGACCTCGTTAGCAGTCGGCTCTATTTTTTGCCAGCGGTAAAATACACTCGCCCCCCCCCCCCCGGGGATGTGATCCCGTGGGACCGACCCTCCTCCACGGCACACTTTCTGTCGCAGCTATTCCTCCGAAAGTTGGACCCGGTCCCCCCCTCGGTGAATCTTAACACCCCCCCCCCCCCCCCCGGGGCCACCCTGACGAAACCGTCCAAACGAAAACAACATTACGCCGAGTCGCTCTGCAGGAGCTGCAGATTGACGACTGCCAGGAGATTCGTGCCTTTGACATTAAAACTTTTTGGTTGTTTTTGATGACCGTTACATTTTGACCACGGCGCGCTTGTTTCACTCGTTCCTTACACCCAGTTCACCTTACCTCAGCCCCCCCCCCCCACCCCTCTCTTTTCCTCAAGCAAAGATGCAGCAGAAGATACTCACGCACAACATAATATGTGTAGATGATTGTTTTTGCACCATTAAATCTGCCTTCCTCCCTGAATCTGACAGGCGCAAAAACCTGAAACGCTGAAGAGAGCACGGTCGCGCAGCCCGGGGATGGTTGCCACGGTGCCGGAGCGAACCAAGGCCTCCCCCCCCCCCCCCCCCCACCGGCCTCAGAGCGCCTTTTCTTTTCCACCTGCTTCTTCCACGAGTCGCTCTACTCGTCACATTCACGGTTCACATGCAGCTGTCTGAACGGACATTTCACTTATTCATTCGTCTTTTCACCAAGTTGTTTATTTAACGTGGTCCCGCTCTCTCTCCCAGTGACAGGTGAAGCCCCCCCCCGTGTCCCGAATAGCCATTTTGAATGTTGTTCTCCGGCTACAAACACATCACAGTGACTCCTGGGTTTTAATGGATTATTTTGCGAGCTGTCAAAGTCCGGAGCCGCTGCTAATGTGACAACGGCTCGTTGGCTTTTAATGGGATGCAATTTGAGCTGAAACTCTGTGTTTAGAGCAGCAATGTGGAGGAAGACCTGATTTACCCCCCCCCCCGCCCCGAACTTGTGATGTTTCCTTGGGTTTTTTAACGTAACGTAAGGAAGGCAGTGGTGGAAACAGTCAATGGGGCTGTAAATCAGGAGAAGATCCTGACAGGGGGGGGGGGGGACACAAACAGGGGAGCGAACCTCGACTTTGCAGTGCGGGATGGGGGGGGGGGGGCAGCAAAGTCGTTCAATGACGAGTAGACACGTGCAATAAATATCAGCTCTGAGCGGCATGTGACGCGGGATGATGGCCGCCGCTCGGCCAGAGATGGAGTTCGTAAACGACCTGGGGATGAACCGGGGGGGTGGGGGCAGGGGGGGGGGCTTGTTTTTTTCTGCTCGGATGAAGACAAAAATTAGAACGAGATTGTCGGTGTCAGACGGAGGTAGCGGCACGAGAAACCGGATCATCTTTGACATTGCCTTCCGCGACATTCACGATGCTTAAAAGGACACAGTGAGCATCCAGCGCCCCCCCCCCCCGCCGTTTTATGACAAGCTCAGACGTCCCACAATCTGGTGGCGCCCAGGTACCATCACTCCAGTCATTATCTCGCAAAACCCATTCCGTTTGACCTCTGCAGCAGATGCACATTATTCACGACAGGAAGCGCTCCAAACGCGCGCCCTCCGCTCCGGTGAAGGAGACGGCGGGAGCGCAAGTGACTGGATGACAGGGAGGAGGAGGGAGGGGGGGCGGGGAGAGAGAGAGAGAACCAAAGAGCAGAGACAAGGAGACGGTGAGTTTAAAAGAGACAAAGCGATGAAGAGCTTAACAACTCGGCGGAGAGACGGATCACAAGCGCGTGTGGCGCGGCCTCCATTAAATAACGTGGTCACCTTCAGACCAAAATAAAGCGACCGCTGTGTGTGCGCGTCTCTCCTCCCCCCCCCGCCTCCCGCTTCCTCGTTAGAGCGTAAGTGGAGCTCTAACGAGTGGGGGGGGAAAGGCCTCGCCGTTGTTGGGGAAGATGAATAGACGCGAGAGGCCGTTTCGCCTCCCTCTGCTTGACGTCGGGGCAGCGGCGCCGTTCTGTGTGCTCCAGGAGAGAACCTTCACATCCAAAGGGCCCATGGGGGGGGGGGGGGGGGGGGGGGACATATTTCAGCTGGAGCTGTTGTCAGGGATAGCTGTGAGGTTTGCATGAAAGCCTCACTCCCCGGGCGCCAGTTGTTATTCATGTTTTATTACTATTATTATAGCTATATATAAAATCATTTGGGCTATAAGCTTTTTTTTTCTCCTGTAGATGTATTGTCAAAGCTTTCTCTTGTAATGCTGTTCATCCAGTACACTGTGAATGGAATATCATATTTGGAAGTGTAAAAGACCTCTGGCAGCTTGTGATATTTAGACCCGTCACTCAGAGCTGAGCTTTTCTCTGGCGAAATAGAAAAGGCTTGTAGACATGGAAACAGCCTATTAACCTACATTATTTTACATAATTAGGGATGAACATAGACATTCTCCTCACCATATGTCCAAGGTGCATCTTCATCCAACATCCAAAACAATGACTTGTTGCTGTTGAATGCTCTACATTAAGAGTAGGTTCTTTACACCAAAGGCTATGAAAAGAGAAAAGGGACGGGTGGCCTTAGAAGTGGGAATTGAACATTAAAGGATAAATAAGTTATGAGGCGGCATGAAGAAGCATCAAGGCCAGCAGAAGCTGGAGGAAGAGAGCGGTCACTTGAACCCCGTGATGGATTCAGCCGTCTGATTCGGCTCATGACTCATGTAGAATAATCCATTGTTTGGAGCAGGAGTCCATAGTGTATTACAGTTGCATGCTGAAAAGATGACGGAACCGGGTTGTTTTTATGCAGTATATTCACCTACAGGAAAAATAAGAAAATAGTCAAGAGGACAGCACTGTTGTTCCAGCCGAGACGACCAATATCCTCAAGTAATAAAAATCAGCTTGTACAGTTGTGGGGTAAATTGAGGGACGGGTTAGAACGCAGTCAGCGCGTCGCTCCTCGGTGAGCTTGAGGTTTCCATTGAAACGGACGAATGGGGTGACTAATCACTGGAGCTCACCATGCAAAATTAGTTTCAGCGGGCCCCGCATTTGCAGGGCATCGGCTCGGTGAGCGGTGCGATTTGAACGGCGGCCACACTGCAGAGCGACGTCTGTTAGAGAGAGAGAGAGAGGGACACGTGTGCGGGGGTTTCGGGTTAACTCTTGCGTTCTCCCGGATGCATGCAGGGAAAACGCCGCTTTCCTAGAATTGCGATTCGAGGCGCTTTTTCGAGGTGTGAAAGTAAACGAAATTGGAAACAGCAGGCGAGCTGCGATAAAAACCGAATCCTCTAAATGCTGTCAATTTGGCCCCCCGCGCGATTGATTAATTGAGTCATCTGACATCCCCGCTCACTTGCCAAAAAAACTGCTCCTCCCCCCCCACATGCCTCCAAGGAAATCGCTCTTAAGTAAAGCTAATGGGCTGGAACACTTTGGGACACTTTTAGTGGCGCGAGACCAGACGCAAATATCTGCCAATCAATCAGGTCGCGTTCTCCTCTTCGGGCTGCGTGTTCGTGGGGACGGAGGCAGCTGAAGATGTGATCCTTCCCAGATGGGGGGGGGGGGGGGGGAGAGGGAGGGGAGGGGGGGGGGGGGTCACTGACATGCCTCAAATCCAAAGTGGGTGACAAGTCACACACAGCGAAAAGACAAGGCGCCAACACGAGCGCGTCCTCCGGCCCCCGGCGTGCACGCGGCGCCTTCGACAGCCGCTCCCACTTCCGTGGTCTAATGAGGTGGCACAACAGCAGCATGTGTCACCCGCTGGGAGAAGTGAGGACAGATGAGGAGATGGCTTCTTCGCTTTTTTTTTTTTTTTGAGAGCTTGACATTTTTTTTGTCGTCATTGACTTTTAGAAGGGTTTGTGGTAATAAATCACAGGGATGTTCCGGAGCAGATGTGAAAAATTAGTTGAAAAATAAGTTTGCGTTCTTGAATGATGCTCCGACTAAGGTCAATGTTCCACTCCTTCCTCGCCTGTGAGATGAATCACTATTCCATGGTGCAGATTTATTACTAGGTAATTGGTACAGACCAGAAGCACCTTTTTATGGGTCTAGTAGTTTCTTTTATTTTACCATCAAATACTGCATCTGGTTACATGTTGTACTGACGGAGCACCGTTCAATAAACTGATCAGAACATTATCAAGGCTTCATTTTGGGAAGCAGGATGTTTAATTATCCTAAAAAACCACTGGCTCCCCCCATATCAGAATGGTTTGACCCAACCTGGCACACGCTGCTGAAAACATGGACGACCAGCCGGCAAAAAAAACGACCCTTCAAAATAAAATCACAGGATGAATTTTTTTGCGATTGTTTTGTTTGTTTTTATTCTAATTTGAGTGGGTCGCGGGCCCCCCGGGCGCCACTGGACATGCGTTGGTGGGAGAGTGAGAGGGGGGGTGGTGAAGTATTCCAAATGAGGGGCCCGAGATCGACACATGTGAATCCAGAAGTATTCTTGACCCTCGACCCGCGAGGCCAAAAGGAGGAATTTCACCCTTTTTGAAAAAAAAAAAAACCACCACACGAAAAAATATTAGGTAGCTGCACCCTCGGCCTCTGAACCCAAACCACCAAACAGCGTGAGACGAGAGATGCTTATTTTGTAACCAGAAATGAGCCACAGCATCACGATGGATGTTACGTTGCGTAATTCCTGATGAATCGGCAGCACGAGAAAAGCCGATTCACAGCGCATGGAAAAGGCTCACGAGGCGGGGGGGTTGGGGGGGGGGGGGTGGTTTATTGCACCAAAGTGGAGCTGCGCATCATATCTATAAATTCTGTCCTGCTGGTGGGAGGAGCTGCGGGGCCTCTGTCCAACACACCTGAGGACGGGATAAAGAGCAGGACCTTCTGACCCGGCTGTCTGCACATTTACTTTGTTTTTGACTCTGGTTTTGTTCTGCCCCCCCCCGACCAGCTGGCCCTCCTCACCTCGCCCCCTCCAGTGAATACCTTTGCGTCACCATCATTCTGAGTCCCGCTCTGCTTTTGGGTTCCTTTGACGGACGCTGTGGGCCTTTTAAACGTACAGTATGTGGCCCATGAATCAAACAAATACAATATGAAACGTGTCACTCATGGATATGGGAGCATTAATGCTAATGCATGAAAATATAGGACAATGAAATACAAAGACAGTATTCAAATTGTTACGAAAAAGGGCTTCATCTTAATATTTTATTATTATTTATAACACTATATCATTATTTATTGAAGAGGCCCCGTGCAGCGGCTCTGGTGTCTGTGAGGCAGGAGACACGTCTGCAGTGTGCATGCTGCACGTGTCAATGACATATCGTACATTATTCATTGTTCTTTGCCTCTCCAGTGCAACCCAAAAGTATCTCACCTCCTTACTGTGCCGATCATTTACACATCTGTGTCACGACAGGCGTCACTCGCAACCCGAGCGCTCGGTAGATGAATGGCCGCTGATTACGCGGTTTCCGTCTGACTAGCAGTGCGCCGGGGGTGGGGGTGGGGTGGGGGGGGGGGGGTCGTGATCGGATGTGATGGCTCTATTCAAACATTGAAGCTAAAATCAGCATTGATCTGAATCCGACTAAAAGCGCGGTTGCCAATGGCGATGATTTTCCCAAATAAAATACTCTTCTGCTCTTCATAGCTGGGGGAGGCGGGGAGGAGCCGCCCTGCTAATATTTAACAAGACGCTGGAGCAAAAGGAATCAATGTTTGTTCGGTGTCTTCGCACATGGTTCTGAACCAGGCGCATGCATATTTGATTTCACCCGTTTACATCAGACACAGCGACCTTCTCACACAGATCCGCAGCACATGCACCTCGTGCCCCCCCCCCCCCCCCACCCCCCCGCTACCTGCATAACAAATGGTGTTTATGCCTTCAGCACTGGCTTGATAACTCTTTAGTAAATATAGATCGCTGAGGGGTAGCGCATTAGCACACATGGAGTCTCAGCCGTGACTCTACGCCTCCGCTGAGTCCAAACAATGCCTCCAAAAAAATAGAAAATACATCTCCACTATTTCCAAATGGGAAAAAAGTTCATCCTTTTTCGGGGATGAATGGGGGAATTTTGCCGAGTTATTGGCTTCTGCTTGTCAAGGTTGCCCGCGTGTCTCAGACAATTTCATTTCACTGGCAACCGCCACCAAGAGAGTTCATCTCAACTATCTGCTCTCCTTATTATTCTAATGATCACTGTCAATCTTGATGGATTAGTGTATGCATTATCGACCTGGAGATGGGAGAGAGAGACACACACTCGGCACGCATCACTGAAGGAACAGTTTGCTTTTATGGGCAAACCCATTAGGCACGTTAATCAGGATAAAATGTCTATCTCATCTATTTTCAGTGGCTGACTGCAATAATGAGTCATTAAACATTGTGTTTCAGACGAATCCATCTCCATCATGGCCTAAAGATATTTTGGGATTATTCACACTGTCTCTTATTGTCCGCCAAAGTACCGCGGCGCCGTATCAAAATGTTAAGACATCTGCGTAGTAGGATGGGAACCAAAAACGAATACATCAACTGGGATGCGGAAGGTTATTCAGGAGGTAAGTATTCCTCCACAGCCTCTATGTTTATTGATTCATCTTTTTTTAACGTGTTAAATCACCCTGCCCCCATTTTGCCCCTGGACTGTTTGGCTCTGCAGCCCTGCAGCCACGGACGCATCCTAATGCCTCAAATCCAAATAGACCTGAAGACAATGACGGCCGATTTATTTCTTCCGGTCTGCTGGAACCCAGAGGTCTAAATTCATGATAAATGCCCGTGATGATAAAAGGATAAATTTAATAGAACTATCCAGGCAACAACTGTCCTTAAAATATGTCTATTACTTTGTTGAAACATTATTCCTTTGCACACTTATTGTAAAACTTCCAGCTGACAATCATTTACTACTCAGGTTAAAGCTACAAAACATAAAATAAAATGAATGAAAGCGACACACTAAACCTCATGTCGTCCTGCGGCAATTCGAATTCAAATGTATGTTGAGTCTTTGTGGCTTTAAAAAAAACGCCTTCAAATAATAATAATAAAGCAGCGCTCTTCAAACAATGACAACAATGAAAATATAAAAAAACCACACACAGTGTGCTAAATAAGGCCGACGTATCAACATACGTGATCTAGCAGAAGCTCATTAGTTCAGTTGGTGGAATGATGTCTCATTGGTTCCGAGCTCCTCGCGTCTCCTCTCACACCAGCGCTTTAGAGCTAATGGTCCTCCGAAGATCAGCGTCTCTGACCGGCGCCATTACATCAGGTGGCTTAAAAAAACGTAATGTGAAAAAAGCACTGCCGGAAGAACACACGCATTTAAATCCATGCCCATTTAACGCATATCAAAGTGATTTTTCAAAATGGCTTCAGGCCGGAATGATGAGGCAGTCAAAAAGGCAAATATGATACTTGAAGCAGCGTGACAAATCGTCACTTTAAAAAGGCTTTCGTGTCGGTTCACAATTTGTTGGAGTTACAGAAATTATGTGTACGGCAAATTAATTTAAAAAAAAAGAAATTATAAAAAAATAGTCGCTCAGTGATGATGTGAAACATTGCCAAGAAATACTGTTTGCTTTTAAAGATTTGAGAAGGTCACTCATGGTCTCAGACGACGTTGACGGACATCTACCAGTTAAATGTTAAAAATGCCCCAAAATGATTAATAACGCTGAATGTTTTCCTCATATTTAAAAAGCACGCTGCTCGCGTTGGACATGTGTGATTCTTTCCCAACACATCTGGCTAATGGGACAGATGTGTTGACACAGTGTGCCATGGCTTCCCCAGTCTGCCTACTGTCACATCACATCACATGCCGTGGCCTTTGCTAGAGCAAATTCTGATAATATATAAATGACACCTGATTGGCTGAGATTGTGTTGTGTTGATGATCGTTGATTCACAACTTTGCTCAGAAATGAGAAGCGCTTGATTTCGTGTCCGTCGGCGCGCCGCGGGATGTTTATAAAATATACGGTTTGCGTACCGCGGAGAAAAAGGTAAATAGCAGGCAATGATCTACAAAAACACAATTATTTGCATGTGCTTTGGAATCAGGCTCCTCCGCCTCGTCTTTAATCAAGCGTTTAATCAATTCGCCCCAAACAGCTGTGTGCGGAAAACCCCGTATTTCGCTCTCACCGACCTTCCAGATGACGACAAACCTGCAACAGGTCGCAACATTCATTAACACGTCGAGCGGCAATACACTTGATTTAACACAGTCCCGTTGTGGCCTTCGTGTACATCAGCTCCCCCATTGTGCTACACGGGTACTTTTGTGTTGTTAACTAATCTGCAATGGGGGGGGTCGTGTTTCCTCTCCACCCCTCCCCCTCCCCGGCAGCCTGGTTACGATGGCTGACGACTGCCCCACAGACGAACTCCGCTGCCACGTGCCGATGCCAAGTGCCAATGTCACGTGGCAGCGCCGATGTCACGCACCGATGGTTGGGAAAAGTTCTCCTGTGAATCTCTATTGATTACCAATTGCTGACTCTTAGCTGCGGAGCACTTAGCAATTGGTTTGTTTTGTCTTGAGTGCTGTTCAAGCAGAAACACACGCGGTGATAGGGGAGCGATTTAGGGAGACGGGCAACAAAGCGCCGCATCGCTCCGAGTGACACGTGCCCCGTCCAGCGCCTCGCGCCGCGATCGTCCTAAAGAATACCAAGCAGGGAGAATGTGCTCTGAATTCACGGGAGCACGACAACCTGTTTGTCAGATGAAAACCACTTGTGCGGCACCGACTTGGACGCCATTCGATGAGACAACTTCTCTAAGAGAAAGAGGTCCTCGCCAAGGAGACTAACTAGCAACAATGAAAACCACTTAGACTGAGAAAGATTCCAAAGAATGGTGCTTATTTAGTGTCCTTTAAACGGGGCTGTAGGTCTGATGTAGGTGGTGTTAAAGTAGCAAGCGGTCCTCAGTGGCTGGACTGCGAGTGCACCTTCTGCGTGGCGTGAGGAAGCCTTCACCCCTGAATAGCAAACAGCCTCGTTCACCTGACTTGGTGCATCACAGCGATGTCCGGGCAGAGTCCTTGGAACGCGGCGTTGAACGAGCTAACGCGCGCGGAGCCGAATAAAAGCCCAAAGAAGTCAAGCGAACGCCGCTATCTCGTCGTGTTGTGGAAACCTAACCGTAATGTTCTGTTCTACTCTCCTTAACGGGGCCTTTCATCTGCATGCCTTCGGTTTGGCAGCCTCGCACTGAACAAACTACTTTGTGGCTCGCGTCGCGCCGAGCGGAGTGTGTGAGCGGCTTCAGAGGAGAGCGAGATGAAAGAGCAGAGGCTTTTTGGGCTAATTATTTCTGCGCACTTGATAAGGATAACTCGCCGTGACCGCGGGGTTAGCTCCAAAAGTCTGCGTGTGCGACAGCGATGCGAGCGGCGGCGGCTTGATTCCAGACGGATCCCGAAGCAGGTGCCAGATCAAGAGAGGCCGCAGATTGGTGTTCATTAATCGTGAGGAGCCAGGTTCCCTTCACACGTCGTCACTCTCGATTGGTGGTTGCCTCTCATAATACTACAGGTAAAATCTATAAAATGAATGTGTTTCTCTGTAAACTTGTTAAGGAAAATTCCCGTAAATTGATGTTTTGTTGCAATGAACTAATTTTAAGTTTTTTTTACTGTGTACCTGTGAGCAGAGGAGCGCTGATGGAGCTCATGGGTGAAGCACGCGGCAGGCGCACCCGTCACCACCAAGGAGAACCGGAGATGAAAGGCCATACTGTACATCGTTCGTGGTGTTTGTGCTGACATTCAGTGTAAAATTAACATCTAATGTACCAAGACAGCGGCTAATTAGGCAAAAAGACTTGCTTCGGGGCACACTGAGGCAGAGCTCTGACAGGCAGCGGTGGAATCCACCAACAGCGGCCCGAAAAACTCCGTTTAGATACTAAAAATGGAAAATTCTCATGAATGGAGTAACGAGCTACGCAGACACTTTAAAACGCTGCACATCTCGGGCCTCTGTTGCACATAAAATGAATGCAGTGGGAGTTACCGCACAATGTAGGAAAGGAAAAAAGAAACGGAATGAAGGACCTAGTTTTAAAGATACTCCAGAGGCTTTTTTGGGGGGGGGGGGGCAGCATCGGTACAGCGGCTGTGACTCAAGGAATCACAAGATAACAATACACACTTATAACGTAGGGAAGAGATGTTGAACTGTTTTCTATTAAATAGATCCCATGAAAACATGATATATTATTTTTGGCCCATGTGTGTTTTCCGATGCCCTCATATCCAAGAAGCTCTTTGATTATTAACTGATCCTTAAGGGATTCACAATGTTAGTAAAAAAACAACTGAGTGTTTTGGCTAAAACAAAATCAAAAGAGTTCAAACTAAACACAAGTTGATTTAAGCTTTTTCACAAACTGATTCAGTCTTTCCTCCTCAGGGGGGGACATCCTCATTATACTGTGAATAACGAGATGACGTTCGATGAATATCAATCAAGAACTAAATAAACTACATAGAACATATGATATTATATTCCTCAGAAGACTGTAAGCCGCACAACATACATCTTCCAAGGCATATTGCAATATCAAAGGATCAATTTAAGAAATGTGACATTTTGAGTTGTTTCTCCTTTCATTCCTCTGCTAAGAAGCATTCAAAAAGAAAAACAATTATGCATGAGCTTCCTTTCTTTAATGTTTCTCATGTAACGGACGAGTGTAGGAACATATTTTTTTCGGAGGTTGTAAGTATTTCTGAGGACCAACGATGTGCACGTTTCAGGACCCCCTGGTCCTCTCTTTAACATTTTATTAAATTATTAATGGAAGCTTTCTGCAATACACTCCAATACTTCTGTTCATTCAGCAGTGGCCTTTGCTTCAATTTGTTGAATCTACATTTGATTAGTTCTCCAGCTATTTGCTATAACTATTTCCATATAATGAATAAATGAATTGAATGAAAATCTTTATTTAAAAAGAGGCAAATATGCAGACGGAGCTGTTAATGGGTCATTACTGAAACATTATCACACATTGTATTTACTTGCATCTAATTTCACAATATTGGTTTTGCAAAATGATGGTGTGCTGTTTTTTGAGTGAATAAGCGCTCAATCACCTCACTGACGGTTGAGATGAAGTCACTCCCTTTGCGACTCTCGTCATAATCACACCCACTCATTTTTTTCTCATCTCATCACTTTATGTCCTCGACAACCTCTCATTTTTTAATCCACTGTAGGATTTGACCTTCTTTACTGGGCTGTGAATGCGTACTGTGGTCACGTGGTGTAATCCTGTCCCCATGCACCGCTTTCTGATTCCCTTTTATACTGAAGCGTTACGCTGCAATACCTTCAATATTCAACTTCATTACGCAAGGTAAACACATCAGCATTGACCAGTGCAATGTGTCCCTTAGATGGTGAAACAAATTCACTTTAACAGTGGGACAGCTTGAGATAAAACCTTTTGAAGGTATTTAACAAAAGTAATTATAATTATTGCACTTAATGTAGTCTATGTAACTAATTAATTTGTCTTGCATGTACAGTACCTTCATTTATTAAAGGTTCATGCAAACATTGGATCCATAGTATTTCATGTTTATTTCTATCATGCAAAATCCTTTTATAAAACAACGAATTATGATAAAGGGATTTGCAATTTACTCTCCATTTTAACGAAGCCTCACAAGTAAACATGCTGGTAAGAAGAGTACAAACTCAAATTAGAATTACTGCTGAAGTGCATGTAACTTAACTTGACTCAAGGAAACGTAATTGCATCTCCCGTTCTCCACATTGGTTGAGAAATGACATTTGAAGAGGACAGCGTTCGTCAAGCACTACTTGAATCATAATTTAAACAGAACATGGACAGAAACGGGGGTTTAACCTTCAGTGTTAAGTTAAATCGGATCAATGTCAGTAATAAACAATCCTATCTGACCATCGACGGCCAAATGAAAAAGAAGAAAAAAGATGAATTTGCTTGCATGCAATGGAGTCAAACTGAGATCTGTGGCTAAGTAGCTGGCTGTAAATGCGCATATGTTGACGTTGACGTGATTCACGCCACGTGCTGCAGGTGAAGCAGCAGGCGGCCTCCAGTCCTCCTTCACTGCCTCAAACTCTGCGTGATTCACTCGATTACTTCAATAAGGGATTTTCTCCAGGTGTTTCCTGCTGCTTTTCGCCGTGAATCTCGGTGTGTCTTTTTCAAAACTGTGCGATTGAAAAATAGCGCCGGGAGGTGGAGGTGAAGTTGACCCGAACAGGTGGTGCTCGAAACCTCCAGCGAGCATCCGGAGTTATTCTAACGATCCGCCCCGCCAGCGCGTTGTGAATAAAAGAATAACAGTGGGTTTTTTCAGACGGATTTGGTCCCCGGCTTAATGGAGTATAATCCCTACGTCAGCTGATGTCTTTCCTCATGGGTGGGGCTTAAATGATGGAATTAGTTTCAGCCGCTGTGTGGCTGCAGATGGAGCGGTTGGAATAGCAGGAATCATGACCATCGCAGACGTATAACTGACAGGAGTCATTTCTGAATGTGGTCCCTTCAGGAGAATGGCTGAAGGGGGGTGGGATGGAGGGACAGAAGAGAGAAACAAACACACGGGAAGATTCTGTTTTCTGGAGGGGAGGGGGGGGGGAGCAGATTAGTCCATTTCACACTGTGCTGTTATTCGAATAAGAATTATCCCAATTTCATAGGATCCAGCTCGTCAGAAGTAGGTTATTCACACGGGGGAAAAAAAGACACACGTTGGAAAAGTGTCCCCCACGATGGTCATTGTCATCCAAAGCATTGACCTTCACCCCCTCCCTTAAACCAAATGACAGGGAGAGTGGCAGCGCAACGCTACAAGCCGCCAGTGACTCATGCGCAGCGCGTACGGCTCCAAAAAATAAAGAACTAAAACCGCAACACGGGGCTGCTTTAAATTACATAACATGGGTTTTGTTCTTGTGGCATCAGATGTCCGACATCTGAGAACATTCCACTGAATTTCAATGAAGTCAAAGTGAACGCGTCTCGCTTTAGCCCCGCTACAGTGCAAACGCGCAGGCTGGTGCATTCGTATTCATTAGATTTGCATAGAAAAAAAAGGGAGGGGGGGGGATTAGATAAAATGCCAGAGAAAACAGATAGTACACTCTATTGAATCTCAAATGTGACGGCATCCTGGCGTTCCTTTTCACCCCCCCCCCCCCCCCGGAGGTCTCACTCGGCTGCAGGATGCGGCCCGCTGCTCAGTCGTCTGTGACGAGGACTAATGGGAGCTTTCTCTCACATTCAACTCCCCCCCCCCCTTGGAAGAGGCAGCGGCGGCGCGAGGAAACCGAGCAGCCGAGTGGGTGCGTAAATCAAACCGCCGAAATGACAGGAAGGCAATTCAATTCAACCTCGCTGACGGTTCTTTTGCCAAAACAGGTGCAGACCCGACGTTCTGATTCACGCGCCCGAGACGTTGCGCAGGCCTGACGAGTGGAAAACGAGGAGGGGGGGGGGGGCGTGGAAGCTGGGGGATCAGAAGGAGTGCCGCTCGGATCCCAAACACTTTCAGACAATTAGGTGTCTCCGGGGAGATGCTCTGCTATTTCCAACCGTGGTCTCAAAATCGCGTTGTTTTGGGGCACCGTTTTATTTCACCCCCGAAGCGTTAAGGATAAAAAAAAGGATAAAAAGAGAACTTTTGGTTGTAAAAAAGTCTCAACTTCTGGGTCACTGGGACTTTAACAACCTAATGCATTTCTCAAAGTGATAATGTCATTAAAGCAGCTGTTCAGCCAAAGTAGGCAGGGCAGACTTTTTATAGAGAGTGGTCTTAGTTCACATGAAAACTTGGACCAGTTGAGAGAAATGGAAGTGACCTCCAATGTGGTTTCTGTAAATGTAGTTTATATTTATAGACCTGCTGAAAAGGAAAGGAAAAGTAAATAAAAAGGCCCCAGTCCTCGTGCTCTTTGGGGATAAAAAAACTCAAAACACTTGCCATGAAGCGATTCACTAAATGAATTATAATGTCTAAAATTGAAAATGAATTAAATATCTGTTGGTAGGAAAATATATGTGGGTCACTGTGTTTTAACGATAATTGGACATCTGTCCGATAAACCATTTGAGGATTATTAAGACGTGATGAATGAACACAGATGGAACTGCTGAGACGCTGAAGCTACCCTCGCTCTGAGGCCATTGAGGCGGTCGAAACACACCGCCCATACCGCTGCGAAACGTTCGCCATGAAGTGACGACGCAACCTAGTTGCTCTTGACATGTTCCAGGGAATTTAATTCGAGCCCCTTTTTTTTTTTTTCCCCATCACCCTTCAACCCCCGTGGTCCAGCATCTACTCAAACGCCTCCGTCTTGCCTTTGTGGTGCAGGGCAACACGAGCTGGATGTGTTTGGGTTCACAATTCGTGAGCTCCGGCGCCGGGTTGAAAAGCGCCGCAGCAGATGGTCTCCACATCTCTGCCCCACACTAGAACAAGCACAGCCAAACCTGATTTGATTGTAATTTTCTCCGACGGAGCAACAGATCTCGACAAGACCTCGTACCAGCGGCTGCTTGTGGCTAAAACATAAGGAGAAGCATGTTCTCTAACAGAGACGCAGCCGGACAGGTTTGCTCCTCCACCTTTGACATACTGGAGTGAAAAGGGGGGGGAGAGAGAGAGAGAGAGAGAATGGAGGCCCGCCTCGCACGGCGAGATAACGGCGTTGAGGTTAAGCAAACAGCTTGGAACTTCATGCTGGCGCGACGCCTCGGGTAGATTGCGTTTTAAAAGATAACAGAATCCCAGAATGAAACCACTTTTAGGAAACTCTCCGTTCCTCCGGGCCCCAACAAACAAAAACCAGGGCAACCAACGGCGAGGAGCAGCAGCTCCCTGACAATATCTTTGTTTTCTTCCCCCCCCCCCCCGAGCAGGAAAAGCCACGTGTGAGCCCCATCGTGACGTAAGGCGTCCGATGCACGCTGTGGTCCGTGTGCAGAGGCAGGTTCTGTGACCCAGCGTACGGCGCGCGGGTCACGTGACTCGGATGTTTCCACACGAGTGACACGGAGGCTCGCGTGTCCCGAGGCTCGTAGGGAGTAAATAATCTGGATGCGCGTATAGCCCACATAGCGCCGCCCCCACCTCATTGAGTGCATCAATGTGCAGATTAGAGATTCCCCCCCCCCCCCCCCCTGTCTGTTTTTCACGTCTAAACCTCAGGAACTCGGGAGTCAAACCAAAACGGTTGCCCTGACGATGAATGTCATATAATCATCAAATAATTAATCAGACATCTTTCAACTGTAATCATTCCACGTTGTATACTTTTCACCTGCAGTTTAATGTATTTCACTGCTAATAACAGTTACGCTGACCCCCCCCCCCCCCCCTCCATGTTTCTTTAGAACATAAAACCACAAGGACGGCTACGGGGTTTTATTTATTCAAGCTGAGATCACAGTGACAGTGTTGAAGAATTCCACTTGCGCGGGTTCTTTAAAAAAAAAAAAAATCGCTCATCGCTAGCAGAAAATAAAGCCACCTGCGGAGAATGAGGATGTCTGTGTATGAGGAATCGTCTGTGCACAGCAGAAAATACTCCTGGGAGCTTAAGCCCCCCCCCGTGATGAACTATGAATGCAGAGATAAGTGTCGTGTACAGTACGTCGGCACTTCTCAAAGTCTTCAACGCGGGGACTAATGTTGGGACACAGAGACGCAGCCATGTTTGAACACGATAAGAACATTCACGTTGGCGTGGGGGGGGGAAAAGCCGGGGGGGGGGAAATAAACCAAAGCTGCTGACGAAGCTTGTCAAGAAGTCGCCGCCTATCCTGGCTGCTAATTTGAGGGAGACGGTTGCGGCACACTCCCAGTGCAGATCACGAACCGGAGCGTCGCACCTCGCCCTCCTTCTGAGACCTCGCTGAGCAGAGCTTCTCTTGCTCATATCTTTGGAAACCACCGGCTGCTTTAAACTCCCACGCAAGCCAAAGACATCCAGCCAGCCAGCCAGCATGCATCAGCGTACGAGGGACTTCAGAGGGGTGGGGGGGGGGCAGGGAGGGAATTCACTGTGCCGTTTGAACCTCGTAGCCCCGAGCCTGTAGCTGTCGTCCCGCAATCACAGCCTTTGCCGTTGGATCGTTAATGCGTGCGTTAACGTAAAATGTCGTTTGTATGCGGATGACAGCATTGTGTGCAGGTCTGGTACAAGCGGCTCTTCAGAGGACTCTTAGAGGCTGGAACGCGCTTCTGCGTCAATTCATGATTTTTAAAAGGCTTGCGCGTGTTGCAAAGCAATTCACCTCCAGAACACTAGGTGGAGTAACGTTTTTTTGACCCCGTAAATCGTCGCTGCTGCTTTTCATCGCATTTCTTTTTTCGCGGACACATTTGTCCCGTATTTTACTCCACAACTCTGTTCTCCCTTTCGAACCGGCAAACCTACGTCCACTATGAGGACGCCATCGTTGCGTCCTTACAGTCCGCTAATGACGGGTTGTATCGGTGGTCATATTTACAGATTTCTTCTGACAAAAACTCTTCAAACTGATTCATTCTCTCGTAAGAAATCTGTTTTATTAATGGCGGATATATGCTATGGAACCGGAAATGTGAGCCAGTTAGCAGACCAATCACAGCCTTGGGGGCTGCGTGAGCTCGCGAAGCTTTTGACGATAGTCTGGAAAAATGGGTCGACGCACGCCAGCACGCAAGGGGGGGCGAAAAGGCAGCAAGGGGCGTATGCGTCTGCGTGTATAAACTAGGTGTCAGGGAGGCTAGGGCCACAAGGACCTGGAATCAAAAGCAGACTCGACGCACGGTAGTTAGGAGCAATTCTTGTATTTAATCCAGACAGAGGTTCGGTACACGGGTAATCAGACAGAGGAGGCAGATAAATCCAAGTCGGCAGGCAAAGGTTTGCGGCTGGACAGAAAAGGTTCGAAACACGGGAAGGCACACTGGAGGAGATCGCTGGTAAGCTCATGGGAGACAAGAGACAAACTGGCACAGAACAATTCGCCGGCAAGGGCTAAATACACAGGGGAACGAGACACAGGTGTAAACAATAAGGGTGGGGCTTGTAATCACGGGGGCGGCGGCACACAGGTAGGCGGTGTCTGAAACGAGAGGCAAGGGTGATTGACAGAAGACGCACAGAAAATCACTTTGTGACCAAAATCCCCGGTCTGGGTGTTACAGTAGGGTTTAGCGGTGCGTGTCGGGTTGTTCCTGAAGATCTTAAGGTTATTGAATGAGTCTCAAATTATCTCGGAAATCTATTTATTCATATCGGGAATCTAGAGGTGACTCCCACCCCTGAACAAGAAGACAAATATGCACATTATTTATTATTTTATCCTATTTTTGTTAAACTGTCATGATAAGCATATGATTTCTTTTGTTAAACTTTGTTCATTCTAATCAGTTCAACTTTGAACGCGGGCGGACATTTCATTTTCACGGATTCATGGTTCATCCCCAAACATAACGCCCCCCGGAGAAAAGGCTGTTGCTGAAAAGGAGACATTAAAAATTGGAGCACTGCTGCAGAACAAAAATTCTGCTATTTCAGCCACATCTGCAAAAGGAAGTGTGTATTTTCCCTCATCCCCTCCCCCTTCCCTCGTACCACTTTCCAGGCAAGTGGCTGTTTTGGTCGCAGCAGGGGAGGACAGATTTGTCATGGTGGTTACAGATGTGTTGCATTGTTTGCATTGTGGAATACGTACCCGCTGAGATCCCCCCCACCCCCCCCCGGGCCCGAGGCTACCAGGCAGCAAACCGTACTGAATGCAAACTCCAAAGAAGAAGAAGCCAGCTGTTAATAAATTATGCAAATGAAATTCCTATAACTGGTTTACAGCAGACGCCACACTTGACAAATCCAGAATGTCAAAGAGATGATTTGGTTTCACCCATTTACCTGAAAAGATAGTTGGCGTGTATGCTAATGCTGGGAATATGTCACCCTCTCACATGTGGCTTATCGCCGTCTCAGACAGTTCTGGGTTTCACGCAATTGGGATGGATGTCTTTGAAGAAACCAAAAGCCGGAATGTCTTTCAGGACCAACACCCACGCCTTCAATGTGGAAAGCGAATGCATGCATGCATGGGAGAGAGGTGTGAAATGGTGTCAGACCTGCTGTTTGGGAAATTTGTAGAACAAGTGCCTGACTTTTGGTAAATAATAGCAGAACGAGTTCAATTAGCACGACAGGATTATTATGAAACAGAATAATCGGCACTACTACCAATAAATATGTCTCCTTTCTCTGTTCTAAGAAACACTTAAACCACCGGGGAGTTTACATTAACTGGTCCTATTATCAGCAGCAACTAGCTAAGCCCACATTAAAAATAAATGTCTTACAGCAGATATGCAGAACTGTGGGTTGTGAACACGGTGCAGTGTTGGGGCCCCAAGGGGACAGGAACGGTAACGTGGACATAACGTTGATTTCATTAAACACTCGTCTTCTACTTTGTGCCACGTTAACCGGGGAAAAGACAAGATGGTTTATTAGTCAAACACGTGGAGTAGTGGAAGACATTTAGTTGCATCATTATCCGTTCATCTGGGGTATATCTGTGTTTTGCCTTTGGAATTTAGATGAAGTCCTTTTCCGAGGGGAAGGGCTCGGGGAAAACTGAATTTCATTCATTTGGAGAAGGAAAGGCTGCTCTATCCCTGCATGAATGCAGTCGGGTTGTTGGAATCGGGCTTCCTCGCCCCCCCCCCTCTGATCGAACAGCGCAGGTGAGGGAGGGAGGGAGTCTAACTATGTCCCCTTAAGCCACATCCCCTTTTGAGAAATCCAATCCAATCAAGTCATCCGTCTCATGAACGCGTTTCACATTGCGGAAGCCAAAGATGCTCTATTCCTTGTTACAGTAAAAACTCTTTGATTAAATCATCAGATAATGAACTACAAACATTCATCAATGGCGTCCTGAAGGGATTAAATGACACCACAAGGACCTTTTTGAATTCATTTTTCAGTAACGAGCTATTCCGTTTTTGGGCACGGGGGTCTACGTGCACAGGGCTGGCCGACGCCATTCAACAAAAGCCGTTTCAAGTTTTAATATGGCTCTTTCATCAGACTAAATGGGATTTTTGAGTTACAAAAGATCCAGGCTGAAAGGTGAGCATAACAAATTACACTTTAATTGAAGGTGATCATTGAAAGAGACCATTTGTAGTTATACACCTGTGGTCACTGCCGTAAAGGAATGGTCCCATATATTCTTTCTTATTCCGCGAAGCTATTACACACAGGTGACCTTTGTGTGCCATTGAGGCCCCTAACTCCAGCACCTTGTACTCTAAACTAGTGTGAAAGGTCAATCAGGGACTTTATGTTGCAGTTCATTGGGTCCAAATAAGCGGGACTCATTTTTTCTTGATTAAGGGAAAGAAATGAAGGTTGTATGTTTCTACAAAATCCCAAACTCAATAGAAAAGATAAAGAGTTTTAAGACAAACGAGATCCTCTCCACTGGAGGACATGGTGATATAAGAAGTGTGCTGTCGCAACAGGGGGGGGGAAACAACTTTTACCGTGATCTTGAGAGTAGTATACTATATTAGCACATATGTGTGAGGTGGTCCTTACAAAAAAAGTACATGCAGTTAAATGCATTTTTTCTTTGTGAGAAGAAAACAACGGTGACAACGACTGAACAGACAAATCGCAGCGGCGCAAAAAACAATGCGGAGTGCTTCTAATCTGAGCATAATCATTTTATGTAACTGCTGAAAGCTGCAGGGCTCGTGCGAGGCCCGGTGGGTCGTTAGACAGATAGCGGCATGATTCCCACTTCCTGTGAGTGAAGACCAGCCGCCGCGGTGGCAGCAATGAGCGGCGCCGCGGGTCAGGTGCCGCCGGCATCCAGGGCCAAAGGGTTCTGTGAGGAAGTCGCCATCGAGGCGATGAATCGTCAGGCGGACCAGAAGGGTTTAATAATGCAAAGGCATAAAGGCCACGGTGGGTCTCCGTCAGGCATGTTGTGTTATTATTGATTATTGGCCCACCCACTAGCTTTTAAATCATGTATGTTCCCTTTGTCTGCATTCTAACAGTGTCTGTTTAAGGGGCCTTTCCATCATGCTCGGAATCTCTTTGACCTTTTGACCCAGCGAACATGGACGTGGTTCATTTTGCTCCTTTTCCTTTCAGACCAAAATCTATTGGTCTCAAATCACAGGAGCCCGCGGTCCCGTCCGCTGGGCTCCTCCACCGCAGTCCTCACAGGTTCACATCGGACATTTGCATAAAAGATGTATTTTCATGACTTCACCACTAATTGGGAAAAGATCAAAACAAGATGTATCAATTAGAGCTCCTCAGGGAAGACTAGAAAAACGATGTAAGTTGTCACTTTCCATAAGAGCAAACAGGAAAAAAACATTACCTTCAGTAAGAATTATGTAGGACATCTCTAGTATTACCGAGTAAAACGATCAACAGATTGTTGTGAAAAGAGGAATGAGATGCCGCTTTGGGGATATATTTCTATTGGGTTAGACTGATCTGAGAGAATGGTCCCTTTTACCAGAGAGAAAGATTCAGTTCTGAACACTTATCTGCATTTCTTAATCTCTTTGAGGGATATCTGATGCCCTGCGTAGCAAGTCTAAATTACATTGTGATACAGAGAGCAATACACTACCACCTTGTGCCAATTTATTACAATGGATTCTTTATTTTCTTTCTCGGTAGACGGTGGAGGGGAAGTCCGCAGGGACGAAACAAAAACCCATCAAAGCTGCCGAAACAACACTTAAAACATACCCTCGCATCCAGGAGAAAAGGCCCATCCCCTCCAACCGGAGCCCGGAAGAACTCAACTATTTCATCCCAATTCAATTCTAGGGTGTTATTCATTTCTCCCCAACGAGAAGTCATGAATCAAACTGAACTGTAAAGTCTCGTGATTAGCATCAGAAACACACACACATGTTTTGGGGACTTTTTTGTGTCAAGTTAAGCAGTCAAGTCTTCATAATATTAAGATGACGGTGATCTGATGCATATATTATAATAGTTTATAGTCAGCATGCAATGTCAAAAGATCAGTTGTCGGTTTGACTTTATGTGCCGGAATGTTTCTCAGAGCTAACAGCTTTGTTCTAGTAACTGCGAAGCATTTTTTTTCTCCTTTTTGTAAGCTAGAAACAGGAAATAATGAAGCCATTTGTTGGCGTTAGAGGTGCAGATAGTCAGATGTGCCTCTGCTCATAATGAGGAACGACGAGGGTCCACGGTCTGCTCTTTTAACTCTTGGCGTCAAAGCCGATGAGAGTAAGTTGTGAAACAAGATGTCGGAGTGTTCTGCCCCTGCAATGTGAGATGTTCCTGAACGCGTCGAGTGAAAAGTCATCGTGGCGGATCCGGGCCCGAGCGCTGTTCTGCTCGCTGTGATGGGAATGGATTTCCACGTGGAGCCTTGACCTCCAGAGAAGGCACCCTCGTGAGATCAATCCTCTGCGCCGGCGTCACGGAGGTCAATCGGGTGCACCGGAGGCTTGTGGCGCGGCTACGTCCCGCGAATGCGGTCGGGGAGACGCGCCCGGGGGCCCCGAAGGGAGATGCAAACGTGTGATTTGAGCCGCGTGGGAACCGAGCCCGAGTCCATATGACACCTCAGGGCCGGCCGAAACTGGAGCCGCAAGTCGACTCGGTATCAAAGAGGCCGATTGAAAAATGGGATCCTGAACGTTTTTTTTTAAAACACTGCTGAAAGGAAAGCAGCCATCTGGGAAAATAATAAAATGGAAAGAATTTCAAGAGAAAGATGACAGTGGAATCCTGACCAGCCCCCCCCCCCCCCCCTTTGGGGGACAACATCTATCGTAAGAATAGAGACACATTCATCTTGTTAAAAACGCACAAGGAAAATGTAAACTTGAATCTAAACCACTTAAAGGGGGGGTGGGTGTAGAAAGTCACTACAACTCACGTCCTGATTCTGCCTTTCACTGTTTGTTTACAAGCCAATCGATGTTAACGATTGCACGGCCACTCATCCAACCGAAGAAAATCTAACATACCATAATAACAATAGTAGTGATAATAATGGCAGTCCTAAATGCACGACATGAGGCCTGTGAGTGCGGCTCAGCATCTTCTGAAGAGAGAAAAAAAAAACAGGAGGAATTTAAGCACTTCACATTATTTTAAGCCCAACATGGCGTAACGATTTTCTATGTGGGTCAGCAAAGGTCAAAACCACTTGAGAACAACCAAATCCTGGGCTACCGGCGGCGCGTGCTGCTCTGAGGTGAACTCTCTTCTGAAGAGTCTTTGGAAGCCCCACACGAGGTCTGACCGTGAGCCCTGTCTCCATGTTGCTCGTGTCCGCGCAGTGCGCGCCCACAACGCATCACGAAATCCACCGTGTAGAGAAACAAAACGGCACTGTTCCCAGTAGCAAAGAGGTCCTGCAGGAGGAGGACAGGTGACATCTGAGAAGAACCGACTGCCTCGCTGTCCGTTCTGTATGTTTCGACGCTACCGGCGTCCCTCAAACTGCAGTAAAACATCTCAGTCCTTCTCCGAAAATTAAAGAGCCAGCCCTGTAGAGCACGCTTCGGCTTTTATTTCAAATGCTAATGTTCCGTGAGGGATGGTCAATGCGTGCTATTTGGGTTTTTTTTTTTTCATCCCCTCGCATCTAAACGCGTCGACAGAGGACAGCGCGCGCGCAGCAGCAGCAGCAGCAGCGCGTCTGTGGCTGAAAACTGAAAAACACATATCTGCATATAGAAAAAAAAAACCGCACTTCAATATTATTCAAGGCAACAACTTTAATATCTGTTGAGCCCGCGCTTGGCTGGCGCGTTGTGGCGCGCGCAACCACACGGCAACCGGACCGCCGGGCGTTGCGCTCCGGCGCGGCTCGGGTCGCTCCGGAGCCTCCGAAGTAAGGCGCCGTCACGCACGCCCGTGAGAGTCAATGCAGATGAATTAACACTTAATACACAACTAGGCCTCCCGCTAAGCCTCCCCGTGCACCGACTGCGCGTCGCGCAGCCTGCGCTAAATGCGACCATCATTCACGCCCCCCCCCCCTCTCCTCTCCTCTCCTCTACTGCTTGGCACGGAAAGTTGGCGTGAGGGAAAGCGCGGCGCGGATCGCCCAACATCCGGCCGTCCTGTTAATAAGCAGCGAGCACCCCGCTGTCACACGCACACACACACGCACACACACACACTCAACTCACTGACACAGTGCGCGGAAAGGAAAGGATGTGACGGCGAAGGGTCGGACTCACCGACGGCTAGATCCAGCAGGTCTGCGCACAGGAGCAGGCACAGCGAGAACACGGTCATCTTTCCCTTGTTTTGCAATAAATCCCAAACTCCATTTGCGTTTACATGCTCTCCGGGTCTCGGCCGTGTAATCCCCACCATTCCAGAGGTATGCGATTGAAGGGCGCCCCCGAACTACTCATGATGCAGCTCAAGTCCTGAGTGTGGAAATCGGAGAAGTTGGCGACGAATAAAACGTTGAGAGCGGCGGGAACGCGGCATCGGATCGGCGGGGACGAAGAGGAGCGCGTCTCGCTGCGGCGGCGGAACGAGCGGAGTGTTATTTTCTCCCTCCCGGTTTAAACAATGGGGAGCAGAGCTGAGAGAGGCTGTCTCTCTCTCTCTCTCTCTCGCTCTCTCTCCCCCTCTCACTCTCTCCTCCCGCCCTTCCTGATCACTCGCTCTTTTATTTCACACAATTTTCCTTAATCCGACCCTGGATTCAGACCACTCTAATTCTGTCCATTAAGCCGATTGGTTTTTGTAGGATTTTTTTTTTTTAAAGATCCATATGCTCTGGTGTGTATGGAAAGTTTCGCTAAAATCTCAAATAATCAAATTTGCTCTGCACTCCGTTTCATATTTAGTCAAATGTATTGAGCTGTGCCGTGGGAAGCTGCGTAATGGACACGATCAGACTCATTGGAGTCTTTCATTTGTCTCATTAGGGATCATCTATCATGCACCGTGGCAAAATTTGGTTTCAGGTGTCGTGGCGAGATTTCACCTGAGATGAGGGGACCAAATTCGCTTTGGCAGACTGATATATTCTTACATGTTCCAGAGTGGCTGCAGCGCTATATTTTCACACTTTAATGTCGCTCAAATCAGAAAGACTTGGATTAAATGTTAATCGCATTCAGAATGATCCTCGCATGTATTCTTCAAAATCATGACATTTTCCAGAAATCCCAATTAGAGATGAACCGGTTTTTATTAGCATTTGATTAGTAGACGTGGACTTGAATGAAAGGGAGTCAAAAAGTTGTACTTCCTGTCACTGCAGTCAGCTATAAAATCATGAGAAGTCCTCAGCAGTTATGGGGCCACGAGTATTGTCAAGACTCCTCTAACTTTGACAGGTGCCTCCGGCGCTGACATTCTAATCAGCATCACCCTAACAAGGTGGCTCCGAAATGATGTTTGCAGCACTATGAGCCTTTTGTGAAATAGTCCTCGGGGGGGTTTCTCTTTCAAAGTCTGGGCTATGAGTTATTCCGGAAGACAGCCACCAGCATGCCAAATCCATTCCCCCACAACAACAAAAAAAATAAATGCCAGTTCAGTTCAGTTGAATAAAGCCGTTGGTTTTCATCTTTTCAGCAGAGCTGACTCGGTATATTCTCCGTATTCTTGTGTTGATCTGAGCAGCAGTGACCCACAAGACCTTCTCCTCCACAGAAGCCTTTGGAAAGGAAAGCGCATTCTTTGGTCCATACGCTGGTTATTTAGACCTCGACCTCCTGTGTGAAAACCCCATCTCCCCCAAAAATAGCTAGTTCAACAGCTAAAAAACTCCCCCCACCAAATTGTTAAAAGGTATAAAAGTCTTCTCAGCTTCCGTGGTTGGGGTCAGCGGTACTGATGCACCAGCACACATCTCTAGAGGGCAGTGTCATCAACCATTCATTGGCTGCGCGGCTGAGCATGCCGCCGCCCACTTGGGCGTCCAAACCCGGCGACAAAGAGGGAAGTTTCCCTTACTTTGGGAGGCCTTAATCTTCGCGTGAGGGCGTGATGACCGAAGGTGGGGAGGGGGAAACCCTTCCTTCCCCTGTGACCGGTAATCGATAACTTACTTGTTCCTCGGGGGGGGGGTGAATTCCAATCAGCGCGCGCATCCGTTTTGCCCAGCAGCCCCTCGTCTAATTGCTTGTTTTTGGATGTAAATAGAGTTCACGCGAGGTTCAGAGAGCCCAAAGGAGGCACTTAAATCCCAAATGCAGAGGGCCGGGGACACGACCGCTGGCTGCGTTTGACCTGATAACATGGAAGACGCAGGCTAAAAGAATAGCTTTTCGGCGAGTGAATGCGCCGCACGCTCCGTTCCACGACGAGCCTTCGGAGAGCAGATCTGGAGACAACGTTCATGGATGAATGCACACTCAAAACACACCCAGATCTGTCATTGATTCCACCTCAGCTCATATGTTTTCATACAGATTTTAGATCCTTGCCCTTCCCTCCCAATCCGCCCCTCACCTGCAGTGGCCCCTCACTATTTAGGTCCACTGGCCTGCACTGTGCAGCCTCGTTCTACTTCCTGCACCCGACCCCGTTCTGACCTTGGATTTCCTTCCTGCAACCTCCTGGATTTGTTTGCCTTGTGCGACTGATCTACTGGTTTTCACCCTGCCTGAATACTGAGAAAATAACTATATTCCAAATCATGTATTTAAGAAACTATATGTGCATACATGTTTCACAATCACATGTACTGAAATCTTTTTAATCCAATAGCAGGTCCAAGCACCTCGGTGTTTCGGCCAGATGAACGAAAAAGTGTAAAATGGACATTCAAATAGTTTGAGGCAACCTACACATGGTCTCAGAAATGTGAGCTGCTCACGGCTATTCTCTCCCTGCATCACAACCTGATCCCTGGAGGGGATCAGGCACCAGGGAGCACCCCCCCCCCCCCCCCCACCCTCGGTTTGGGCTGTGTCTGCGAATTTAGGTTTGATTCACCTTTTCATAGCGAATCATCCAGAGTGCAAAGATACAGTCGAGCCCAGGCATTTTCTACCCAAAAGCATCAAGTGCTCTTTTTGAGATGGGGACCGAAAAAGAGAGCAGCCGATGCCGCATTTCACTCCACTCAACGGGCGAGAAGGAATTTTCTAAGTTGCCTTCGACTTGTGAAAAGACTTCATCCTCGACGTGTTTGAAGGTTATTTCGGGATGCTCCTGCAAGGTGGGTTTTCTTGTGAATCATTTGACCGCCCGGGTCGCTCCTGCCAGAAATTGCGAATGTACCACCAGTTTGTCTCGTCTGTAACGAAATCGGTGTTTGAAACAGCGAATCCTGCTTTTATTTCTTCATTGTTTGCATCGGGTTGCTCCAGAGCTCTAAGTCCTTAACGTGAATTTGCTGAAAGGAGGCAGGAGGAGGCCTGGCTGATCTCTTTGGTAAAGCTGTTGTTTAAAACTACACAGTGTTCCTCACCATAACTTTATAGTTAGACACACACTATTACATATACATGCTTCCATTCTATTTGTTAGTTATGTATCACAGGCGTGTTTCCTGCATACGTGTGGATCTGTGGGTCAAACAAACACCAACATATTTTAATGCAAACCACAATGTTCATATTTACACTTCAACAGATCACATGATCTCATTTTGTGATTGTGAGTATAATGCGTGAACGAAAACATGTTTTCCTCTAAGCTTAATCGACGTGCAGTTTACTGGTCTAAGTGATGTTTAGAAGGGTATAGAAACAAAAACAATCAGAAAGGTCCCATTCATTTCGGCCACTTTTTAACAATAAAGAAATAAAACATTGTACGTGCATATAACTGATGAACAACTGCTGGAATCCCCCCCCCCCCTTCTCTTTCTCCTGAGGGCACACTGCCTAAAGCAAAGACACAGCTCCAATGATATGCTCACATCATGTTCTACAGAGGCAGCAATGCCCGGATACGAAGCCTCAAAGGAGACAGACCTTTAGGCCAGACATGGGACATTTGCAACATGCATAGCCCCGAGATGATTGCACTCAAGGCTTAAATGGATCCGCCAATGGAAGCAGCTGACGAGAAGACGTGAACCAACTGCCTCCGATGCTCAAACCTCGTTCGTGTTTGTTTTTCTCCGACGGGAAACCTGAAAACGGCATTTGTTCAATCCCAAGGGAATCAACGATCAACCTTCCAAGAATTAACAACAGCGGATGTTTGTGAGATTTGCGTTGTCCAGAGTGACCGACATGCGCCGCGTGTTGTGTGTCCTCGTGCTGCAGTGTGTCTGTGTTTGTGACGGTCAACAAGGAACCAACTGTGACATTAAAAGAGCGCCGCGATGAGCACGAGGGCGTCCTCCATCACCGCAGCTGTCCCTCGTGCCAGTAGAAATTCAAGGACGGAATATTTTCGGCCTCGTCTGCAGGTGACAACACCTGCTTCCTCCAGCCTGTGGTTCTGAATCACTCTCTGGAAAAGCTAAATCACACAGTGGTTTGAGGAAATGTGTGACGCAGAGTGCATGGAGAGCTTCAGGCTCCTGCCGTTATGCAGCTGTCATGTGATCACATTAAAGACTCATACGTGTACCAGGACGAGTCGTCAGATCAGGGTTGGGCATTTTATGGGTAATTCCTTCTGATTTGGTCTTCTACAGTGACACAACGCAGGCTTTGTCCCACTGCCTGGGTCCCTCTCAGTGATGGGGGGGGGCAAACAGAGCCGATGGTGCCGAACAAACCACGAGAACTGCAAGTGAGCGTCGACCCCACGCGGCTAAATGTCAACGACTGACATTCAGCGCGTTGTGTGAGGTGTGTGTGTGAACGGATACCTTCTCCCGTGGGCGAAAACGCCGTGGGGGGGAGGTGTCCTTTAAGGACAGTGTGCTTATAGATGTGTCTCTTCCGACGGTCTCCACATATTACTCAAAATGTAACCGATATCCGAAACGGCGTCCCGCCATCGACGAAACGCGCGACCCGCCAGCCGCTAACCGTCTTGTAATTTGGACCAATTGAATTGCTCAGGTACAGTAGGATTGACTTTAAGTATCCCCATTACTCTCTCCAAATGGCTCCGGTGTTTTTTCAGAGTTTCCCGCGTGAGGAATATTTATTCCGACTATCACATCAGAAAAAAGCTCTTGAAGCTTTCATTAGTGAAATGTGACAGGCCGAGCACTTTAAAGTACCGCGGGAGAGAGATTACGATCGATATAAGGGTTCCGACCAATTACCAAAGAATTGTAGTGCGCCCCATTGAAACGCTTTCGCCATAGAGAACGTTCACTTCCTTCCTGGACAACGGCTTGGAATGAAAAGTTGTGTGGCTAATTTTCAGATGTCGCTGATCGTCATCCGTAAACCGCAGGGTGAACCCAGAGGGGGGGTTAAGACCTGGTGTATCTCACAAACATTAGAGATGGAACGGATAAACAGTTGTCCATGTAGGATGCATGAATCTCTCCTGACAGGAAATACATTGTTACATCCCCCCCCCCCCCCCCTCCGATGGAGACTTCCAATAATTTAGAACTAGAAATGTTTCTATTTTAAATGTATTACAACAACCACTTTCAAAGAAACCAAACTGTGCATGAGAAGACGGATAAAAGGCCAGACTCCAGGGAGGGATTTTCTCTCCGATGTCATTTTCTCCCTCACACTCCTCAGACCCGCGGCTTTGAGGCTCTTACATGTTGCAAATGCTCATTTTCAAAGAGATTACAACACATATCTGTCAGGAGCAGAATTGCATGGATATTATGCACGGGGGACGACTCAGAAGTCTGCCAGTGGGGGGACACACTGCAGTTGTGCTGAAACCATCACGGGGGATTAGGGGTGACTTCCCAAAGTGGGACAAGACCAGGCTCGCGGGGTCGACCAGGGTTGGAACCAGCTGTGGACGTGCTTTAGCTGCACAATGCAGCTTTATATGCAGCACACGTGGATAGGGAGGCATAAAACGTCTCTGTCAGCTACAAGTGTCTCCTCGGGACACATATGACTCAGTGGAAGGAGGAGCCCTGGAATAATCTGGCTTTTTGTACAGCGATGACGTTCAGTAGGCCACTACATCGTGTACTTTTAAAAAGGAGCACCTGTATTTGGAGACTCAAAGGAACTTCAACTTGGGACTCACACCGATGCATTAATACAGAAAAAACTCAATTTGAGTGATCAGTTACTCTGGTTTCAGAGCTCTGAATTCCATAACATGTATTACAACAGTATGGTGTACACGACATTTCCTTAGGTTATAGAATGTAAAAGTGAAAATGCTCCAAATGGACTTCCTCCAACAATGTCTTGTTAAAGTAAGCAAAATAAGTAACAGATCATTTTATAATAAAGTATTCCATGAAAATAGCATAAAATTGTCATTATGTGCAGCACCATAAAAATGTCATAATTTTAGCATGCAGAAAAGGAAATGTCATGGTAAAAGAAATAGAATAACAGGCCGGCATATGCTACAACAGGAAATATCTTGTAGCGATTTCATGAAAAAAAAAAACAGTGAAAATGGTCTTTCTCAAAATAGTATAGTGCAGTGGTTCTCACCTGGTTCTGGCTCCGGGACCCACCTTCACCCCTTAATGACAAGCCGCGACCCAAATCGAGGAACATTCTCAACATCTCAAAATTATTCAAAATCAAGTTCATAAGCTGAATCTTATATTTCATATTCAGGATGTTTAATTATCCTAAAAACCCACTGTCTCCCTCCATATCAGAATGGTTTGACCCAACAAATAAAACGATACTCCGCTCCATTTAAAAAGTCCCTTCAAAATAAAATCACAGGATGAATTTTTTTGGCGTTTTTTTTTTTTAATTCTAATTTTTATTTTCCCATGCAAAGGCCCGCGACCCCCACCAGTTGAGAATCACTGGTATAGTGTATAAATGTTGAGTAGTAAAATATAATACGCTTTAAGTGAGTGAAAGTAAAGTTCTGTAATGCAAGTAGAACCAGGATCCTACACTGTTGTCCAAGAGCAATATTTTATTCATGGTAATATACTCTAAATAAAGGAAGCGGAGGGGGAATGACCGCTTTAAATGCTCCCCCCCCCACAAGAGCCGTGACTAAGAAATCCTAATTGTCCAGTGGCATCCATCCAGACATCGCTGAGATCTGATCAACAGCCATCTGCCGGCAAATTTAATCTAAATCCGCTAATTAACTGTGCAGATGTCCGCCTGACAGACAGGCGACAACCAAAGGGGGGGGGAGAAAGTAACCTCGTTTTTTGGGAACTGAGGTGAATATTTTGTGAGCCCCGCGGCTCAGGCCCTCCGTCTCCGACAAACGAAGACGCTCCGGTCGATAGGAATCTCATATCACTTCTTGTTTGTCGAGTGGAGCGATGAAGAAATCACTTTTAATTCACTCTGCGCCCGCTTGTGTCTGAGAGCGTTTCTCTCTCACTCCTCAGGGTCAACATTCTTTTTCTCTTTAGCAAATGACTCGCCTTCAATTCGCACTTATTAGCGCTATTCATCACGTGCTACGATGGGGGGGGGGTCAGAGAGCGTCAAAGTAAGAGGACGACGTTGACATTTGACACCCGAAACGTTGCGAGACAATGAGAAGACAGTCGGTCCTTTAGTGGCTGCAGGCCTGACGACCGATAGACGCGCTTCATGTCCTCTGATGACTGCCCCCCCCCCCTCCTCAATGACAACGCCAACAACTTCTGACAAGTCCATTTTTTGTCACTTTGCCCGATTGCACAATGACAACAACCTGCAGCTGGACAGAACTGGAGTTTTTTTTTTTTTGATTATTTATGGGACAAATTCATCAAAAATTCTTAACAAACGTTAGAATTTCCTCTCCGGGACACAGATGTGAATGACGGATGCAAAATGGAAGCTGGTGCCCTGTACTTTACCAAATTACTTTGAAATTCATGCTGTTTAAATTGGTGCTCCTGCATAAAAAAAGACAAATTCCCTTCAAAACATCATAATCAAATGGCGTGTCATGAATGTGCTTTATTTTGTTTCCCCCCCCCCCCCCGTTCTGATGTGAACCTCCGCAGCGTTTCCCTTTATTTCACTAATGGATAAAGTTGACTTTTGTGCATTGGAGCAACGGCAATTTGGACGAGGAAAAGTGCCCCCCCCCCCCCTTTGAATGTAAAAGCTTTTCAAGTTCATGCTTGAAATACACGCTTGTTTAAAAAAAAAAATGAAATGAAACTACAGTTAACTCCCACTTTGAGGGCCCAGTCCTCATCCAATAACTGGAGTGTTTGCGTCTGTCGTTCAGGGAGCGACTCGGTGGCCACTTTCAGCCTCAAATCCCTTTAAATGTAAACACAAGAGAATGTTTTTTCTTCTTTTTTTTTTTTTTCACAACTCCAAACAGTGGGGAAAAAACGGGTCTTTATTACTCTGGCGTAATGACAGAATGTGATGACACTAAGCCATAAATAATACGCCGTAAGCTTATTTTCATATTATATGGACACATACTGTGCTCATGCCGTGGCGTAATACAAATGTGATCAAAGCATTAATGAAACTCATTACACACTTGACGTGTACTGATATTAGGGTAATAGTTAGAGTTTAATTGCATCATAAGGATGTGTGTTCTATTTAATTGAATTTAATGTAGGCAGGCGACATAAAACACAATATGAATATATTTAAAACAACATGAAACTAAAGTTATGGCTAAAGCGGGACTTGTAATAATATTACGTGTCAGATCTTCATTCTGATGCTGATTTCGCCCCCCGACAGGCGGCCTTCTGGCCTGTGGGTCACACCGCTGGTCCGGTACCAGAGACACACACGGGTCACTCTGTTGCTGCGGGCACGTTTGTGTTCCTCCTCACTGCAGGTGTACGTCCGGACTAGTTTTCCCACTAGCGGATGCACCAGGTAGATTCGATCGGTGCGTTTTTCTTCCTCGCGGCGGGACGACACCACGGCGCCGTTGATTCCTCCAAATTGACCGTAAAAAGTGTGGCGGTCTGAGAGCGGCTTCGGATCATCAGCCCAACGTCACCGCAGGAGCCTTCTCTCGTTACAGTGAGATCAACTGCTCCTCGGGACAAATTATAGGCCGGCTTTCACAATCGGGCCTTTTCCTCTATAATTACGCTGCGCGAGTCTTTATCCCTTAAAAAGGCATTAATTGTTTACTCTCCTTTGCTCTCTGTCGCCCGAGTTGAAGACATCCTAATTGAGACTCTGCACTGACCACAGCTGCGGGAGTGGACACATGGCTTCCTCCGAAAAAAGATGGATCGCTCCCTCCTCGGGAACTAATTAGCCCGGGTCGTCCAGGGCTGCCGTTGAAATGCCAAGTCCTGGAGCTCCGTGGCTGCATGGAGGAGGGGGAGGAGGGGGGGGGGGAAGCCGGCCAGAGGAGGGTCCGCACGCACGGACCATGCTAATTGTCCATTACGAGAGCCTTTTTTTTTTTTGGGACGTTTCCGTTGTCTATTTTGAGATCAATTTCTACCCTTCAGAATGCAAACGGTCACATGGCGGAGGAAGCAATAAGCGTCCAGTTACTACTGTGAAGTTCTCCACTCATGGGTGGGTTTTGAAACAAAGTGTTTAATTGGATTGTCAGGTTGGGTTTTAAATATTCCAAAACCTCCACTCTGCCTCCCTCCATTGCACAGGAAAGTGGAGGTGTGATGATCCGTGCGCTTTAAGTGGATTTTCGGCTTTGTGAAACAGTGAGGCTGGCTACAGAAATAAATTATAATGTTTTCTGACACACTTTCGCTTTGATTTCACTTTTGGTAAATTTGGAAAAGCGAGCGTAGATACGACGGATAATTGACACTTCATAGCGCACTTAGTGTCTTTTTAAAATAGCATTCAGTGTGCCATTACACTAATTCAATTGAAGGTAGGAAAATTAATGGGATTTCAGAGAAGTGAATTGCCATCAAGTACTAAAACAATCATTCACAACCTGTCATAGTGACAAGGAACATTATTTCCTTCTAAATCTATTGCGAATGAAAAAAAAAAAATCTAAAATATTAACGCAAAATCTGATGCAAAACACTCCGAAATGCCAACGGTTTCCATTTGAGGGGCTGATGGGTAGAACGCTCAGCAGCTGGCAGAGCCTCCATGCAGGGGAACCAGATGTGGGGCTGAAAGGTCCTATTTGGCCCAGAAGTATTGATGGAGCCACCAAGATAAAAGCTGAATATTTGAAATACTTCCTTTCACAGCTGCTAGAACAGAAGAAGAAGCAAGTCAACGCCACCCCACAGTTTAAAGTGACGTCATAAAAATCCATTCTACAGACTTGACAAACAGTCGTAAAGTGATGACGATGACGAACATGACACAGATATGGAGAATGCTTTTGTCACATTTTAAATATATTCATTTAAATAAATAAATAAAAGCAAGATTACGTATTTCAAGTAAAACAAAGCAAAGTGCCAATGAACAAATTCTTAACAACATACATAGATGAAGGAGGTGTTGATTGTTAAGCAGCAGCAGCAGGGAGGAAGGAGCTTCTCCTTCTCCCAAAGCTCCAGCTACGCCGTGAGAATATCTAGATTTCTTCTATAATCTCTCAGGTTGTCTTCTCCTAACTCCCCATGAATCCACCTTCACGTCTCCCTTTCAACACGTGTCGCTTTCCATCCAGATCAAGGAAAGGTGGTCAGGAGGCAGGAGGAGTGTGTACGAAGGAAAGGAGGCTCAGCGGCCAGAAGTCGGCCAGTTCCACTTTTAAACCTTCAACATTAATGCTCCTAAAACGTTAATAAAACAGCTTTTTTGGCAAAAACGCTGTGATAGAAATGAACATTTTAGGACCATTTTTGACACATCGGTGCTCATCAGCTGACATGGAGGCTGCGTATAATGTTTAGAGGAAAGGACGAGAACTAACTAACAGCAAGACTCTCTCTCCGAGGCCCCCCCCCTCTACCCCTCGACAAAGGGAACACGTTCTTTGTTCGTGAGACTTGGTCCAGGTCTTCTTCTTCTTCTCTTTTGAAACACCGGTTCTTATCCGTGACAGGAGCGGCTCGTGTCAGGTTGCACGCGTGTGCCGGGGCGCGTGGGCGTGATGTGGATTAGTTTGAGTGAATGCTGCTGTGCGCAGTGTGGCTAAACCCTCAAATGGGATTAATTCAAGGTGGGCTCGCGAAACCAAAAGATGCCATTTACCTCCGGTTTGAGTTGCCTGCCTTCAATAAGCTCATCTGTTTAAAGCAATGCATTTCAATATGCTGTGGCAGGAGTACATTTTTAAAATATGTAAATATGCTAATGTCATACAGTGATGTGTGTACGCCTGCATGCATTGAAGTTAACATCAGGGAAGGTTAATTTACTTTTAACAGTAAAGTATTGCAGGGCAGAGAAGCTGCTTACTTACTCACTCACAGTCGTGTTGGTGTTTTATAACACGTCACGAGGAATTTAAAATTCATGTGACCTCCGGGGTGCCTTTTTTAAAAAAAAAGTATTCACTGCCAGACAGAGGGGTCAGCGGAAGTCAGAGGCTTTTACAGCCCCGCTTACCAGGAATATTCTGTCCCGACCCCGACCCTCGGTAGAACATCGCCTCTGCCTCCCCCGTCAGCCGCTCCGGACGAAGAGCACCCCCTCCCCCCCCCACCCCAAAGCTGACGGAGATCACAGCGAGGACACGGGGGCCTGAGTTTTTTTATTCCCCTCATTCGTGACGTCCGGAAGCCGAAGAGCTTCTCAAAATGCCTTTTATATACATATACATATATCAAGTACTCAAGAAAAGGGGGGTGTGGTATCGAAGCAGGATGAACAACAGCGGTGGTTTTTATTTTGTAGTGTCATGTCTCTCGTGTCCCTGGGGGACACTTCCTGCCTTGTCCTGTCCTCCCCTGTGATTGTCTGCCGTGGCCATGATTGATTTCCACCTGTGTCCAATCACCTGTATGTTTAAGGCATGTGTGTCTCTGGTCCCTTGTCGCTGTCGTCTTGTCGTTGGGTTTTTGTCCCTCGTTGGGGGTTTTGATTTAAGGACTTCTGGATTTGGGGGGTTTTATTAAAAGGTTCATTTGTTTGAGACCCAGCAGTCGCGACAAGCGAAGCTTCCAGTGACACTTCCCTTAGACAAACCAAGGGGGGGTGTCATTTATTGGCAGCTGATTTCCGCGGAGGTTTAAGCAACAGCTTCATCTCCGCCGACTCGCCGGGCTTTCCACACGGGGGGGGGGGGGGTTTCAGATGAAGTGCTACTCGCCGTGTCACCGCCTCACGGAGCAATCTGAGTCAACATCAACAGGCCCGGGCTTAACGCGAGGAGACGAGAGCCGTGAAGGATGCGTTTCTCCCCCCCCACCCCGCTCTCTTGCCGGCGCCATCTGGATGGCGATGATGAAGTGGCCCGAACGTTCACCAAGTGACCGCAGCGAATGCCTGCTGTACAATAATTGTTTCTCGTGCGATACGAGGGGAGGTGAGCGACGAGAGTCTGCTGCAGAGGCAGGCCCGGAGTGGCAGTGCCCCCCCCCCCCCCACCGTGAGGATGCGTTGACATGCACACAAAGGACAGGCGGGCGGGAAACCAGGTATCTACCAGGCCAGCAGGCAGCCGCTGGTCGTGAGGGCGGAAGGAGACGGGGGCCCGTCCCTCCTCACCTGCGTGTGTGAGATTGGGTCTGAGACGGGATACAAAGACGGAACCTCCTCGGGGGGGGGGGTTAAGAGGAATAAGGGTCTTCATTACAAGAGCCTGCCGCTGGTGAATGATGGTTCAAAGCCTGCCGCATGCGGCCAGCTAGATAGAGATCACAATGACCAGGTGTCCAGACCAGAGGGTACAAGTTAAGGGGCCCCACGTCAAGACGTTTTTAAAGCAGAATAAAGACATTTCTGTCTGCTAAGTAAGTTCTGGATAAGGCTTTATTCATCTGGGAGTGGATAAACCAACACAATTGCTAAAATGCTGCCTTTCATCAAAATATGTCATCGTGCCCTTTTGCAACGAGCACTATGAAACTCTCATTCACACGGACGTGCAAATGTTTGGTACATTTTAAAAAAAAAGGAAAAAAACATTTCCAGGCGCTGCGTGCATAATCAAGAAAAGAAAAAGAAAGAACACTTTGCCTTTTGTAGCTCGTCCAAAAAACGCTGCAAATGCCGCAGCGCGGGAAGGTGTGAAGACCGTTCTCTGTGATGAAAATAGGCTTTTTAGTTGATGGGATCCAGTAAGCCTCAAATTGGCGCCACAGTGATGCAAATGGAGGTTGTCATTAAGAACAACAATATGCTTTTTTTTTTTTTTTATTCCCACGACAGTCTGTGCGTTTATGCTGATGTGCACGCGTTGTTGTCCGGGTTAAGTTGCATCTCTCCTAGCGGTACAAACACCATGTGATTTAAATTCATAACGATACCTGCTACTAGACACAAAGAGGAAGGAGTCTCTTTTTTTTTTTTTCCAGTGGGTCGCCATCCACAGTGCTCAGTCATTATTATGATAATCTGTCACGGTACATCAAACAGCTCGTGGCTTATGAATTCTAACGATAATTAATGGAACGTGTGTGTGTCAGGGTGAAGGACCTCGGCGTCCATTGTATGCAGCCAAAGCGCCGCCGGTGCAAGGCGGGAAATACTCATCAGCCAACACCTTAAATCAGTCACCTTGACATGAGAAGGACGCGACGGAAAATGAAGGCAGTGTTGGAATGTAACTTAATTTAGTCGAGTGTTGAACCACTACGAGGTGCCGGACTGGCTTTGGTGCAAGTGATTACACGGTGTATTAATAGAAATATAACTCTGAAAGAGGCGTACCGGCGTCAGGCGTCGTCCTGCTTCTCTAACACTTTTCCTCCTTTTAGTTAAATCTGCAACTCCTCACTTGGGTATCCCTCCTTTTGCTTACGTGAAATGATTGGAGTGTCTCTTGTGCCAATGCATGACTAGTTCATCCCATCTTAAACCAAACCGCCTTTTATAGCGTCAAAAACCGTACGGTGCAAAAGTCCAATCCCAGAGATTGTGTAGAGTGGTTCCCTGGCTGCAAGGTTGCGATGGCGTCGGAGGCGGCGATGACGACGTGGGGGGTTGGTGGGTGGGGGGTTTCCTCCTGTTGTCCGGTGACGCCGCGTCGAAAGGGAGATAATGCCGGCCCGGGATTAATCGGCCCCTCGGCTAAGGGCAGAGATTAAGGCCATCCCGTGAAAGTGGGACAGCGTGGCGTCATTGCAACCCGGTGGGGGGGGCAGAAGGCGCATCGGTGCTGCAGCGGGATGCCCGTGGCCTCCTGGAATGCACTCATTGCAGAGTAGAAAAAACCGCTTGTTGCCCACCTTTTTAACATTCTGTGTACGCGGGAGTTCTTTCAAGTGGTCACATCTGTCGGCGCACGCTTGGCGTAATCCCCGTGCGAGAGCTGGTTCACATCCCAAGGGCCTACGACGCTTCGCCGGTAAACGTTTAGGACGTCCTCCTGGATAATTACAAGTGTTAACGTAATTACAGCCTCCACATCAAAAAGGGAAAAAAAAAAAAAAACACACCAAAAATAAAGGTTATAGAATTGTTTTGGAGAGAAATGACTTGCTTGGCCCTCTTTTTATTCATAATCTCCTCCTATTGGCTGCACTGCTCACACCTGCAACACAAAAACAACTCTGGGGGGGGCGGGGGAACGTTTGCAGCTCGCAGCTCTCCAACACCGGAATTGGTTTGAAAATGGCTCTTTTAGCAGGCGACCGTTGCCCTACTTCAAAGCTTCTCTGAGCTCCTTCTCCCAGGCTGCAAATATGACGGAGTCAAAAAAAAACACCAATCCGAACTCTTACTTCCAGCATCTTCATCTCCACCCAAACAGGGTCGGTGGATGAATGTTTTATTTTCGGAAGACGATATTTTTAAGAACGGCATCAGTTCAATTGTTTAATTCACGCAGGTCCGTTTGAGTTTGATTCCTTTGTGTGTTTGTATTTCTATTTTTGACAGGCGTCAATGAGTGACAGATCTCCAAACTTCCATCTCTAAGTTAAATCCAACGATCCATCATTTCACAAGGGCCGCGTTGCAGAGAGCATGTTTTATGAAAGAACCACTCGGCAAGATTCATAGGCACAGATTTATTTTCCCCTGCAGCTCGATCATTGTAGAAATGTGCCGAGGAATTGGCTGCCATGTTGAAAGTGACATTTGGAGTAAACCCCCCGGATCGACTTCTTTACATCCATCTTTTATGCAGCTATTAAAAATGTACCCGTAAAGGACTTGTGCAGCGATGGAACAGCAGAGCGTCCGTGACACACGTCCACATTAGCGACCGGTCCACTTTCTCAGAGTGTTTCCGGGAGACGGGAGACGGAGGCGGAGCAGAGAGCGTCTTCATGTGCACTCATGGGACAATATTATGTGCATCTTATGTGTTGTCGGAGGGACGTGTGTCAACACAATCCACACAACATACGTGTGAAATTTTAGGGTTTCCTTTGTCAAAAATGACAAAAAGTGTTTTTATGACACACATTTACCTCTGAGATTCAGTACAAAGGAGTTTTAATCAATTTGACCAAATATCACAGACTTGCCTCGAGGGGCTTTAAAATCTACAGAGCACTACTCTATTTTTCAAAAATCAGAACAATCCTCGAGAGACGCCAATGAGGAAGGATCCCGATTTCAAGTGTAAATGAATAGAATAATCCAACGTAAAACCTACAGCGTGGACAACCGAGAGGAGAGCTGTGCTAAATGCTGTTGTGTCGCCTGCTTGCAGACGCCACTCTTTTGCCTCGTTGTCATTTGCTTTTCGGCGCCATTGTGCGCATTTGATGAAATGCCCGAAACTTGTTGAAAGGGTCGTGCCATTTTGTAAATGAGCACCCGGCCACCGAATGAAACGTGTCACGCTCGCCATCGTCTCCCTCGTCACACCCACAAGGGGTTCGGGGCGTCACCTCGGCGGCCGACGGACCTGCGTGGCTTCAGGTGTTGATCGAATGTGACGGCGATACGATTAATTTATGGATCGGGACAATGGAAACATTTTAGCAGGGAATGCTCATAATGAGCTGTGGTTATTGAATGCCCCCCCCCCCCCTTGTCCTTTTTCATTAGATGCCCGTTGTGTGCGGCATTGTGTGATCACACTGGCTTTTGAAGTTTGTAGTGAATGGTAATTTTAAATGATGTGTTTTTGAAATGCCTTAAAGAATCAAACCATATTCGCAGAGAGTTGTCAAATGACAAAAATCAAAGTAAATCACAATGGTTTGACATCCACTCACAGATTTTTATCACAAAATAACGTGTTGATTTAAAGACGTTAATCCTGTGAGAGGCAAGTATTTAGGTCTGAGACCACTTTCCATCTCTACAAAATCAAAGATCGGAGTGAACACAGCTGTTCTTTTCACTGATTGGTGCATTGATTTGTGAAACCATGCAGTGCCTGTAGTACGTGTGACTTCGCGTGGTTACAAAAAATAAATAAATCCCAGGGCGTCACTCTGGATGCACGCAGTGTCTCATCGCACAAACAAGTTTTCTTCAAATTCACCCCAAGTTCTAACAACATAATGTGTCACTTGTTGTTACTCGTGGGGGTTTAACTTGATGCCAAATCGCTTCGGATGAGACATGCTGCTGCAACGCGCCTTTGCCAGATGCTAATGGTTTTTCTGCCAGCAATGGTAATCTATCCGTTTCCAGATGGATTTCCTCATTTCATTAACTCTCGATTTGGTCACAGTCCACCTTCGGCAACCTCTGAATTACCGGCACGTTGACGGTCGGGAAAGACGTAGAAATGCTCGGAATTCAACGGCGAGGTGCCTGCCGGTAAAAAAAAAAAAATGTTTCCCCCCCCCCCTCCACCTGCGGACGACGAGTTAAAGCTTCTCCAGGCGAGCTACAGCGGGACGATCCACCCGCAGGTAAGAAATCCACGTTCCTCTATTAAAGCCAGAGCTTTGACTCTGCATTGCCAGTCCAAACCCTTATGAGTAGGGACCTGTTACATTGGTGACCCCCCCCCCCCCATCCGCTTCCCCTGCGGCTCGAACCACTCGAGGGGCGGTGCGGTGGGATGAACTCGCCTCGGGGCGGCAATCACACAGGTCTGGTATTCCAGGCCGAGCCTTAAAAGCTGAGAGCAGCGGAGGAGACCCACGAGTGAGAGGAGTGAAACACTCGAGTGCCAAAAAACAGAAGGGAAATCAATGAGTGCGGTGACGCTCTGGCGCGGCAGGCCGTCCTACCGCGTTCAACGCGCCCGTCGTTCTTGTCAGTGATTTACTGGAATGGAGGAAGACTCAGCCGCACCCTGCCTGTCAAACGTTCGCACCGTGGACACAGCTAACCTCGGAATGCGAAACGGGAATCATTAGTAAACACGGAGCCGCTGGTCTCGCGTCGCTTCGTCGACGAGGAAAACATTTGATCGAAAAGGTCATGTTGCTATTTCTCACGGAAATGAAAACGTGTTGCAGTGAGGTGTGAGAACAAAAGACAAATAAGCAACCCAACTGCATATCATTTCAATAAAAGAAAAAGGACAAATGATATGAATTCATGAATAAAAATGTACAAATTGCATAGTAAAAAACGCAGCCGTGACAACTGGGATTCACAGCATGAGCCGTTGTTGATGATGTCGTTTCATGGACTCTGCGAGCTGTGAACGGTTTACACGTGCACGCTTTCTCTAAAGGCTCATTTTGAACTAATATCCCTTGGCCGGATGATTCATTTCCCACTAATACAAGAAAAAACACACAATTTGTTTAATTAGGTCCATTTTTGGCTACATCATTTGAGTGTTTTTTCATATTAAGTATGAAAATGCCTCAATTTCACCATCATTTTATTTTGATAAAATACAAACTGCTCTTACTACTATGGCTACCACCACTAGTACCACAATTACAACTATAACTAGTACTACTACTTATATTACTACAAAAATATATTTTTTGATTCTCAGGTTTTATCATACCTGTATTTTTTCAAATTCATATCAGCTTCTCCCATTTCTTTTTTTTGTGCAAATCTTTCAAGTTCATTTCAGCTTTTCCTATTTCTATTCTTTTAGCAATGTTTAGAATTCATTTCAGCTTTTTTCATTTCTGTATTTTAAGCAACTTTCTGAAATTAATTTCAGCTTTACGCATTCCAACACATTTTCAGCAGGAAATGCATTTTCTAGTTCACGCCGCTACACGATTAAACAGCTTAGCGTCTCACACGTGATGAGGTTCCTCGGCATCTTTTTTCTATAAAAGGTCAAGACTATCCCAGGAGTACAGATCACAATTTGGTCTTGGAGGAAATGCACTTGATATTGAATTCACTAACTTCTGCACTTGAACAAAATGAATGATCAGTTCAACTTGCATCCATCACGCTGACCTCCAGCTGTACTGAGACCGGACAGATATGAATGTCACGTGAAGGCAGCCAGGGAGGACTCAAACGCAGACAAAGTGCTCTTTAATATTTATCAAACATAACCGACAGGTAACAGGAGACAATGACGCGACATGAGACACGAGACTGACAGGGCTTAAATACACAAAGGGAGGTGCAGGTGATTGAACACGGGTGGAAACAATCAATGACACAGCAGACAATCACAGGGGAAGACAGGGACAAGGCAGGAAGTGAAGTTACCCAGGAAAAACAAGAGACATGAAACTACAAAATAAAACAGGAAGCAGACCCAAACCGTGACAATGAAGCGTGCTGCCTTTTTTTTGGCTCAAGGTCTCGACTGAATCAAAAGGTTCGCGAGTGTTTTAATTAAACACATTAGTTGCCGAGATTGTTAGAGTCAAACATTGTCATTTTGGGTTAAGCTTTGTTGTTTGCTCTTTGGGGATTTCAAAGATAACAAATGGTCCCTGGGCATTAATTACGTACTTAGGCACCACAGAAGCAGCTGTGCTCTGCTGCTGGTCCAGCATGACGGCTGAGACCTTTTTTGGCCTCGAACAAGTCATTACGCTGCAAATATGCAAAATTTAGGTGTCCTTCCATTTCCATCAAAATGAGGAAACGATGGTGGCGCTGGTGGTGCATGGAGTAGTGTGATGCGCTGGGATTCCGCAAGGTTGGTGGTTCAAATCCCGGCTGTGACTCTCAGCAAGACACAAAACACCCATTTGCTCCGCTTGGGTCATGATGCAATGTAATGGAACAACTTCAGAATTTTAGTCTTTTGAAAGCACATGGAGACTGAGACACGGGCCGAGTTTTCCAAAAAACCTGCAACCGGATCGGCAGCCAAGCTCCTGGATTCAGTGCTAACGACGGAAGGAATTTGTGTTTTGGAAGGAGATCAATTATGTTTGCTTTTTCGTTTCCTGGAAATAGATCAGTACCAGTTAGTTGTGGAAGAGAATCCCAATTGCTAATTAGCGCCTGAACAGCGGATGACCGAATGTGCCAATCAAAGACATTTTGTTGAATTCTGAATCAAACATCGGCGGCTTCTCTAAATGTCAGCACATTTAAATCGATCCCGTTATCCAATAAGCTTAGTGTGAAGCATCAGAAGGCTCCGCCCTGTACACAGAACATTTCATTTGGGTCTCATGTGTTTCTGAAGTACATGAATAACCGCGTAGCAGGTGACCTGCACTCGAAGCACGGAAAAAAGAGGACAGAAAATAAATAAAACACTGTAAAGCCGCCATAACGCAGCGATAGATTCAGATTGAAGATCTTTAATTTATCCGCCCAGATGGTTGTGTTGAGGCTTGTGTGCTAAATCATGAAAGCAGGATGTTGGTGTTGTACTTTCCACTCTGGCCATGAAATCTTTATCTCCGAATGGTTTGAGTGGAGCCTCTGCTTTTGTCTCACCGGTAGAAGTGGCACAATGATTGCATCGGTTGCTTCAAGGCTTTGCACTCTGCACTTCTCCTTCAATACTAATTTCTGTGGGAGGTGTCACGGAGGATATGAATTATGATGCCTTCCCTGCCTTCGCATGAACTCAAGTGACCCAGCTGTTGACTTTGAGGGTTAAGACGGGAATGCATATTGATGCAACTTGCTCTATAATAGCACTGCACGTTCCATAATGAGGGGGGACTATTCAAAGTGAGCTCGATGCGTGCACAGAAAGCCTGAAGGGCCCGAGTCGTGAGTGCGCCAACGCTCAAATCGCCGCTGCCAAACGCAGACATCCGGTAGGTCGGGAGCCTCGGCAGCCCTCGTGGTACGTAGCATTATCGCCAATTACAGGCTAATCGAAGAGGGGGATGCATTACCCGGGGATAATGCGTGTCAGTAATGTGATGCCAGGAGGCGGGATGGCTCCGGACGTTTGACATGGCAGACGCACGGCCTCCAGTCATTGTGTCGGGCAGGGTCTGGAGAGGAAGAGTTATCGGGCGTCCCGGGTCCAGCCTCGCCTCCCCTGTCACGACGGCTGCACTTTGGTCCAAGTGCCGTTTGTCGTCAAACGGCCGTTACCTCGCACGGGTAAAAATAGGGTTGCAGCTCATGAATTCCTAAAGCAGGAATGCATATTTCAGCACTGTAAACGAAGCATTATCATAAAGCAAGTGGAGCGATACCGTGGCGTTGACTTGGCGCCGGCACACAGGGGGGGGGACTGTGGCTCACCGAACCATCTCCGTGGTCAGCTCCGTCTGCACGAAGACATGATTCCGTACACAACACAGGGCTGAACCCTCCCTGAGGCCCGAATGCAGCAACCATCGTCCTGTCGAACCGACAAATGGGCTTGATGCAGATGTTATGAGAGTAGATCTAGTTTTTAGTAATGGATCACGGTCGGTAGGATCATTTTGGTGTGGTCAGAGAGGAGGGTTTTGTTAGGCCACACTGTCTTTGCTTCAGGGAGACACATCGAGGAACGTTGAGATCAAGGCTGTGATGAACAACAATAAGAAAAGGAGCATCATCGTGTCTGGGCAGATAATTACCTTTTTTAAGTGTGGATTCAACGAGACACAAGTGAGACCGAGGTGCCTAAAAGTCATTGTTACTTTTGATTTGGGCTTTTTTTTTTTAGAGCGAGAAATAGATCTTCAGACGGAATTCTGGTGGAAATGTTTGAGCTCCCACTTTGAAATCCCAACTCGCCAGTGAAAATAAGACGGAGCACGAAGCCTCGAGGTTTTGATCATCTTCACAGTGAGATATTAAAGGCTCGTGTGGGATGGAAATGTGTCTCTGGTTCACCGGGTTAAAGTCAGAGACAGCAGCCCGTGTCCTTACGAGGTTTACTCCCTCAAAGAGGATCAATAGTATTCAGTCGATTCTCACACATACATGGATGTTCGTTTACTGTCCTCCTGTTCAATACCTGTCTATTTTTAACTCTTGGTTCAGGGTATTAAAAAGCAAAATCTGCATCTGCTCACATGCTGCATGAGTCTGAGTTAGTCATATCAGGATTTTGGAACCCTGCAAAGTTAAACACCAATTCTTCTCAGTCATTGGGATGTTTGTGCCAAAATGTCCCTGGAAGAATAAATTTAAAGTTTGCAAAAGTGAAACTTTTGGATGAGACCTTGATAATGGGAGCAGAGAAAGATGTGCCTATATGTAATAAAACTGTCTAAACCTAAAAGTTTTCTATATTTTCCTCCAACTGCAGACAGCAAACGTGTATTTAAATAAAATGCATCCAACAATAGCGGATGGAGCCGCTATATGAAACAAAAAATGATATTGCTGTTTTATTTCTCCGTATATTTAAATACATCTTTTTTTTAAACAATGATGCAACACACAGGCCTGTCATCTGGATCAGCTTTTTTCTGAGCAAAGTTGTATATCATAAATGTCCATGTGGGTTTAACTGCATGCAGCTGACATGCAAGTCTGAGCCTTGTGAAAAGAATCCAAATAAAAGTAAAATAAATGCTAAAACTCCGAAGCTTTGTGACTTATTCCTCATAATTCCCCTCCTTTGGACAAGGATTATATAAACTAAAGTGCCAGAGGTGGGTTTAAATTAGAAGAAGTTTCAGTAATACTAAGTCACCATGTCTTAAAATTGCAGAATAAATTCCCACATTACACTGCTTGTGCTTTCTTTTCAGTTTATTTATCAACCTGCTGTCGGGTGTCTGCTGGAGGAAGCCAACCGGTGGCTGCAGCTCATTTCCAATCCAGCGCCGGGGTTTATTGGCACCATCGCTTGTCGCTCATCTTCCACGCGATGCACCGACTCCTTCCCCACCTGCAAATGTGTTTAGCGAAGGGCAGATAAGACCTGTCACATATGAAACCCATTTTGCTCGCCGCCTCGCCTCGCTGGTAACGCTTGGACCCGACGGGGGGGGGGGGGCTTCCAGTCGCATTGGGTACCTCCGACCAACTGATTTTAAGATGTTGATGCAGACCGATTAGTGGGGTGCACTTGCATATTCTTACGCGTGGCTTTACTGCTTCTCACATAGTTACATGGGATGGGAAGGTTCTTTCTGTGTTAAACCTGTTGTTGAAGCATCAGTGGAGACGTCACGCCTCGTCGGGCCACGGTGAACAATCCAAACTCATCTGACTCACTCTATTGAGTTCTTCTTTGATATTTCATCCAGGATATGAGAGTGATTCATCACGAGAGTGAAGAAGGACATGTGCTGGCTGACCTTAAAAAAATAATGTTATGATCCACCTAATTAAAACTGATCGTGTAGGGAACTCCATAAATGAGTGGAATATTTTGCTAAAATATCTCCTAATAAACACAGATTACAGATATCCTGCTGGACTTTGGATCCACAACACCATCAAGGTCAAAGAAATGGAGCCGTTTTTTCAGACATGAAAATTAGCATTAGCAAGACAATTGTTTTTCAAATAAAATATGAAACTATACTTTCTCAGACCCTCAAGTTGGTGATTTAGATTCTAAATCTCTTTCAACAAAGCGGACATCGACTCTTCATAGAAGATATTTTTACTCTCGCTCTGCTAGACGACTAAAATGCACTGAATGAAACCGAAAACAAAAACATAAAATCAGCATTTCATTTGTATTATTTATTGGGTGGCTGTGAATGGATGTGGAAAAGGAAACATTTCCTTTTCTCTTTGACAGATTCCCCCTCTTTGTTTCTCAGCTAACGCACAACAAAGCTCTTACAGACAAACATTTGGCAGAACGATCAAACGCACATCCAGCCCTTCAAAGCCTGATCACGGATAGACAAACACAACACCGACCCGAAACAGATGGCACCGAAGGCGTGGACAAAATACACTTCTCCTGTTTATATCCAAATAAACCCCTTAGGAATAAGGATTAAGGTGTGTGCAGGACAGGTGGGCGCTGTCACACTGCTCGAGACCCCCATTTGATGGAAACATGAAGGAAAGCACGTCGGCTCCAGCGCTAAAAACTTTCTCTGTTTCTACTTTGAGAGCCATCGTGCGTTGTGGCCTTGACGACCTCATCCACTTTAACGCGTGTGGCCCCCCCCCGCAGCAGGAAAAGAGAAGAGTGGGCTCCTGGGTCGTGTTGGCGGGTCCCCCTGTTTTCTCCGCAGTGAGGCCTGCACAGAAGCCTGCCCTAGAGTAGTTCATCCTCCGTCTCCGTGTTTCATGGGACTTACCGGGCTGGTAGGGAGTTTTTTATTCTGGCGATTCTCAAAGTTTTTGTTTGGTTGTGTAATATTGATTTATTCCCTCACCAGTAACATATGAATTGTTCCAGAGTTATTACACTTATCGAAAAAGCAGGCCTCATGCGGAGAAAAAAAGGAAGTCCTCGTCTCCAGAGCTGTGTTTGTTCAAGCTTCTCGCGGTTCGAGTGATCTTTAACCCTCACGAACATCTACACAGGAAAATGCATGTTTATTAAAAACTGAAAAAATAATGAGCCCAAATCTATTAAACATAAAAGCCTGATTTAAATTGACCCCAATTAATACCAACTAGTAAACAAACCCCCCACTGGAGCTCCCTGGCAGTCGTTAGTGGGTACAACGAGAAGTGAATCGGCCACGCGACCCCCCCCCACCACCACTGGGGAGCGTGTTCCTCAAGAAGAGGAGGCCAACGGCTCATTTCGCCCTCTCCGACCGAGTGGAAAATAGGTCGGACTCGGGCTGCAGAGCACAAAGGCCCCTCATTACCCCCCCGAATCTTAAGCAATTAGTAAATACAGCCACGGCTCGGCGGAGTCTACATCCTGCAAAATGGAATATATACAAGGAAAGAAAAAGGTGGAGGAACCCCGTCATGAGAAAGGATAAAAAAGCTCACCCACTCTGAGGACTTATGCAATGATTCTACTTCATGCAGGTCAATGTTTGCAGGTTGTACAGCTCAAGTGCAACAAGAATCCTATTATATCAGACACGGCTTCTCCTGCTATCTTCATCACGTCATTTTCACTTATTTTCACGTATTCCGTTCAAATTTCTACTCCCGGCGCTTTTGAAGTAATATTCTTTAATGCTCGATGTTTTAAAATTAATGTGATATTTTGATGGTAAATTATTTCGCTACAACGTGTCGCCTTCACTAAAAAAACAATTATGGCACACATTTGATGTTGGTGTTTGAGTGCGGCTCAGCGCTGTCAGCTGAAGGCAGAGATTGACAGGCCTCCGGTAGCTCACTTAAATCCTCATAGCTCACTTGCAGCAGGTAGCGAAGGCTCTTTGAAAATGGGGATTTTCCTCTAAAGGGATGAAGGTTACTAATCATTTCGCTTCCACGTGTTATGGATTTCTCCCGCTTTCGATCTATTACACGCAAATACAGCCTTCACGCACTCCACTAACGTTTAATTTGTTTTGACCGAGAGGCGTCGCGATGGCATGAAATAAGAATGGCTGCCGACAACATTCAAGGGGGCTCCCCCACTCATATATGTAGGATTCTGTGTGGTATATGAAAAAAGACTCCCAAAGTTACACATCATCCCACCATGCAGTGTGCAACGGGAACAGAAAGCCATCACAGGTGTGATCCAATCATCAAGGTTATTTCTGACTGGGTTTGAAAGTTGAAGGATGAACTTAAAAAACATCAAATACCAAAAAGCAGATAGACCCAAATTGATGATACCAAGCGATGATGCTGTTCCTTTCTTTGCATTTAAGTGTGTGATGATATGATGATATTAATGATTTATTGGAGCTGATGTACTGTTATTTACTTTTATCATTAAGCGTTCCATTTTTACAAAGTGCAATCGGCGCTGCGTGTGTCCTCAGGGGCGGTTGGCGTGTGCTTCGGAGGCGTTTGGCGTGCGGTGCCACGTCCGTCGTGGCTTCGCCTGGCGACCACATCGATTTTTTTTTTTTTCCCGTGGAGACTCACATTCATGAAATCAATTCTTTCTCAGGCAGGACCCCGGCTCACAGGAACGCTCGGCTGCTTTCTGTTTCCGTGTTATTTCCCGTGGACCTGTGCGAGAAGAGAGTCTGGGGGAGAGAGCGGCGGGTCGGTTGCCGAGCAACGGGTGGAGTGACGGGGCGGGCGAGGGCCCGGCCCGTCAGCTGTGTGACGAGCGCGGGCGGGAAATGCAAATTAGCATGAGAAAATAATTTAACCTTCTGGGAAAAATGTTTCTTCTGGGGGATAAAAATGTCATTTTACATGTGAGCGGGGTGGGAGGGGGGGGGGGCGGTGACCTTTTGATACACCTTTAGCGTAGAAGGGCCTGAGAAGCACCACGTAGACACAATCAATAACTGCAGTGCAAAAACAAAAGCCACAGCTTGTCAGAGTGGTCCACGAGCGTGAGGCGAGCCGCGAATTCCATGTTGACAGAGTCATGGAGTCGATTTTCAAAATAAAATCTGTATTGATGTATCACCTGATATTTAGATTTGCCTTCACATTGAGGTGAGGTGAGCTGCGCTGTCCCATGAGAATAAATATAAGTATAAATAAAAATATTGGCATGTCATTTTGCCCACCTGGAAGTATTAAAAGAGACATAAACTCACAAAAAACGTGCAAAAAGTGCTTTAAAAATATTGATGACATTGCACCGTTATTGAAGAAGTACAGTATAGTTTCCTTTCAATTAACACTTCTTTTAATTGAATGTTGTGCAGCTTCGTTGCATGCATGTCCACATCCCTTCCCCGTTCCTGGTTCTGCTCTCCGCTGTATTAGAAAGAAGGAAGCCGCCCCCCCCCGCCCCGGTTACCACGACTGGAATCCTGTGTCTCAGTTTCCCGGATTTCTCGGCAGAAATATTCCAACAAACACACCCGCTGTTGGGAGCTCTTTGGAGTGGACCTCGGGCTCAGGCCTTTGTTAGTCATACATCAATTAATCACGAGGCCCGAGCCGCGGCGGCGGGACGGCTGCCAAATCTCACCCGAGCAACGTGTCGACACACAGGTATCTTATTGTGGCGCCGTCACCTGGGCCCACCCAACCATCTGCTCATTACCGCACTCCGGGGCCGCCGAGAAAGCCTCCGACGTGGGGGAGTAATCAAGCTCGGCTCGTGAATCAATAGGCGGTGGGGAGGGGTGGGGGGGCCTTTTCCCGCTCAGTTTCGTAGGACAACGTGTGCTTTGGCGCTGACACAGGAAAGGCCCGCTCCTCGGTTAGGGGGTTCATGGGTTAGGGTTAGGTTAGGTTAGGGTAGGGTTAACCTAACCCTAACACAAGGTGGGAAATTGCTTCTTTTCCTCGAGATATTTCAACCCGGTTTTAAATTTTCCTCTTCTCATTTTGATCCTGTCGCTCACAATTTATTCAGTTTGGAGAAAAAAGTGGACGTAGAATCTCTATTTATAGATTTAAAAATCCGTGCATTATGCCGCCCCTCACCTCGCTCATTAAACACTGTTTGTTTGCTTACCTCTCAGCTTGGGTTCAAACTTTTTGCAACCTTCCATTTGAATATTTCCTCACAGAAGGAGCTCGCCGTTGGTGACCTGCACACCAGAGCACAGCGATAGGATCCCGCGACCTTTAAACCCTGCCGCTGTGCTCGGCATCCAGAATCCTGCAAACTGCACGTACGCGCGAGCGTGCTGAGCCAATAACGCAGATTCTGATCCTGGCCTCCAGCGGCATTGGGTCCGGGAGGCTCTGCACTGGAACCGGCCTCTCCTCCAATCAATCACATGTTTGGTTGCCACCTCACAACTTTCTTTATCTCTCCGTGCCCTCGGGCGCCTCTCGTGAAATGCATCAACCTGTCTCTCAGTTTGCCGTGCGACGTTCATGAATAATGACCCCCGAGATTTTTTCATCTAGGAGGCATTAGGCGAACGCCATTTTCACCGTGATGCCATCACAGCGGAGTGCGTTGGCGGAGGAGTTAATGACAGGGAATGGCACACTACAAGACGCGCTGTTGTTGTTGTTGGGGTTTTTTTTGCCAGAGAGTACACATAAAGCTGGAGCCCCGGTTTATTCATCATTCATCCCTCTCATCCATGTTTAATCTGCTCGCTGTCATTGTTTGGGAGATCAGCTGTTCGCATCAGCTCGCGACATCCCTTCCGAAAGCACGGCGGCAGCTTCCATCCAGCTGCTGTCTGCCCTTTGCATGAGACCCGGTACGTTCCTGTTCTTACACACCCCCCCCTCCCCCGTCACCACCCAGTCGTATACCTCCACCCGATTAAAGATCTACCTGTACGATAGCAAACAGGAGGCATCACGCGTCATCTCTTCTAAAAAAAAAATACAATTATCTCCTTCATCCACTCTCTTCTGATGAAGGTCTTACTCAAACCATTTGTTTAAGTTTGTTTGTTCTCTGTATGTTGAATTGCATATTATATATATATTAAATGGAATGTGTATGTTTATCTGTCAAAACCCACACACATATTGTGCGTTAGTGGCAGCATTGTTTGCCCGTTTAACCAAAAATGCATCAACACATTATGCGAGACATTTATTTTGCCTTTTGGTGAAATAAGTGCACAATTTGACCGTAATCGTGTTCCAGTGGGATTGAAAATGACTTTTTTTCCGTTTCATCTCTTAAGTGTTGCATTACATTCCTTGCCGATTGACATTCTGAATCCCTTTACACATGTTTCTTGGTGAGAATAAAAAATAGGGAACAAAAGCATGAAAGGTTATTGCTGGAAATCCATTATGACCGATGCTTCTGGGGGGGTCTGTGTTCAATTCTCAAGCGGCTCCAGTATTCCGAGCACAGCACGGGCACTTTCTGTCCACGTACTTAATTATTAATTAATTAACACTTTTGTCTCTTTAGTAGACCATGCTCAAATTATCATTTTTGAATGTGTGCTCTCCCATCAGCAACCTTGATTATCAAAGCGATCAAGAAACCAAAAAGAACATTCTCTGATTTTATAATGAATGCCGAGGGGGGGGGGGGGGGGACATCTCTCCAACTGTGACATGCACTGCAGATAATACTTTAAATGGAAACATTTGAGCATTTTGTTCGCACATAATGTTTATTTGAGTGAAAACACTGGAATCGTGAGTCTTTAAATTGATAAAGGACTCCAAAAAAATGGAGAAAAGACACCCGGATTGTAGTAACAAAAACATATAAATCCTGCAACACTTTGATCAGAGTGGTCATTTCCCGTTATGTCACCTCCTGAAAGTTAAAGATTAAATGTTTGAGATTGTCCAATAGTTGCTTCAGAGGGATTAAACATGTAGAATATGTTGCAATATGTAACAAGGCCTCTTTTTGTCCTCCTGTGCTCCCCTTTCGATTAAGAACTCGTGGCTGAACAAACCTCAGCAGGCGCTGCATGCATGCATCCATGCATGCGCCCCTGCAGCTCCATCGGGGGACATCCGGGACTCAGCGTTTTTGCTCCATCGACCTCCCCCCCCGCAGTAGTGGTCGTACTCCAGAGGCCCAGTTTAATTGATGTTCTGTTTTTGCCTTGGCGGGTCTGTGGCGTCATTCTGATGTCTGCAGACGTCGCACACCGAGGACAAGCGTGAGCACTCCTTTTGAGAGAAGGGGAAAGGTGGGGGGGGGGGGGGGGGGAGTTGTTTTTAGTTAATGGCAGTTTCCATGACAGTTCTTCAAAATACTCATTTCCCCCCCCCTCTCTCTCTCTCTCTTAGAACGGAACACGCATCGACTAATGGACCCAGTGCTCTCTAATTGCCTGACCAATGTTAAAAAGTTTGTTCTCTGTGTCCCTCGTTGCGATCCATTTGAAGGTTCTGCCGCTGACGTCTACCACCACCACCCCCCCCGCTGTCTCCAGTGCTTCTTTGAGATACGCCCGGTACGGGTTTTGGATCTAAAATGTGAAGCGAGGAATAAGCCGAACCCACGAGTGGCATCAGCTGTCTTCCTCCAAGATCTCCATCTGCCTTTATCTTCTCTCCTCTCTCTCTCTCCGTCCCTCCCTCCCTCCCTCCCTCCCTCCTCTCTCCATCTCTGTTGTGATGAGCCACCGCAGTGGGAAAAGGACTTTGATCCACGGGCTCGACAGCAGTGCTGCCAAATTCCCTCTCCCCACGCAAGAAAAGGCACAGATCCTGCCTCGCAGCACTGGGGCCCACTTATTCGTAATCTCATAGATTACTGTCCCCGGGCTTAAGTGTAATGAGCCGCAAACATCCAAGAAAAACATGTCATTTCTTTACTCTAACTGGAAGGTTCAGCTTGCATGTAAAAAAAAACTGAGCCGCGACGTAGAAAAAAGGATATAATTTTATTTTACTCACAGCAGGAGAAAGATGATCAGTCTGCTGAACATTATTGTTGCTCTATTCGTCTCAGTACTTTTTATTTGCTATCCGTTCTTTCATTCTCTCGAGATATTTTTAAATAATACAGGTTTTGGAGCCGGTCGGAGAACCCATTTCGGTTTGGAGGCCTTGAATTATTCAGGCCACCGCTGTAAAATCAAAATGCCTTTTTCTTTGGACGGAGTGGCGGAATTTAATTGGAAAGTACTGACATCGAAACAAACACGCCGAATGTTTGTGACAGGACAACAACGGACGGACCAAGATGGAGTCAAGGGAGTGCAAACACTTTCCAAAGAATGAAAGTTAGACGGATCCATCTGGCAAAAAAATGAGCTGCAGTCAACGCATTTCACACGTCATAAAATCTTGAAATAAACACTACTGTAGAGGCCTAAATACTTTATTGATCCATGTGTTATCTATAAAATATTCACGGTAGAAATAACACCATTCCCATTATTTTCTACGATGCAGACAATAGAAGCAAGAGCAGTAAAAGCAGTTTGCTTCTATTCTTTTTAGGGGGCGGGGCGTCCTGCTGTCTGTTTATTGATGGTTTGACGAAACTAAGCCAATAGCAGAAGGGTTATGTGTGGAGCCACGCCTCTCCTTCGCCTTCGCAGTGTGGCGATACGTTGCCCTAGCATGGCGCTGCCCCCCTTTTTCCCCGACCCCTAACTCCATTAACTTATTCATCCAATGGGATTCAACATTTTTCATTTTCCCTCAGTCTTCCCCAAATGTGTTCAGTAGGTCCCTTTGGGGAAAATGTCTCAATAATAAAAGATTTCAAATGAAAGAAAGCGTCCCGTGTACCTGTTTCCTGTGCATGGCCGGGTTCATAAAGCACGATGGACTCATTCAAGGCTTTATGCCCTGTGCCCCCCCCCCCCCCCGTATGCAAAACAACTGCTGACTGTTCACTGTAGTGCAGCCGCATTTAGTGCTGGAAAATCGCTTCTTTTCCCCTTTTTTTTGCTATCAGGAACATTAACCATATATCATACGTAGACATACAGCTGGTGCTAAAGCCAGACTTGCATTTTAAAATTAGAATGACGTGGGAAGCGTCTTGTTAATTTCCCAAGTTTCTACTCACACAACTTAACGTTTTACTTTTATACGTATAGTCTCCCACACAGAGAAAGATGCATAACAATGAGAAATGTGTTCTTATACACACGTTGCTGCCTGACAAAACGCTACAGAGCAGGTGGGGGAGGAGGGGGAGGTCCTATGTAAAAGGTTACGGCTGCATGCTGTCGGACGTCAGCACACAGAAGGTCCTCTTTGATGGAAGGAGGCAAATACTGCCTTGCATCTATTCTCCACAGCAACACGCTTTGTTGCACATAAAGGAAAGCTTATCATGTTTTATGCAGGCACCTTGCCCACAATTTCAATTTTCAATTGGCCAAAGTAATCCTGGCTGGGCCTTTTTGATTAACGAAGTAAATATTTGCCTTCTTATGACAGTTTTCTTGCTGGTAATCTCTCTAAAACATAAATGAGGGATATCACTGTGGAAGGCAACTAGCAGGTCTGCTTCATTATCAAACTTTCCTCAGAACTTCTCCAAAGAAACGTAGCAGACCAAATGATTTCAAGGTGATATAAAAGAGAATTAAGACGTACAGGGATTAGCAGCTGTAGCCTACATTATTCCCTATTTGCACCTCTGCATTGGAAACCATTCATTCATGACAGGTCTGTTGGTCCAGGCAACCACGAGTTAGTTAGTTAGCCAGTTAATCCGGAGAATAGCACCTCAGTTCAGATTCTGGATGTTAGCCGAGTGATGCTAACATTTAAATTCAAATCATGGAGATGATATTTCTACAGCCACGGCCATTTCTTTGGCATTAACTAGCTGTCAAAAACACTTCTGGCAGAAGTTGTGTGAACGTTATTCAGGGAACAAGCCCACAGAAATGTTTTCTCCAACCTCAGGAGAAGCTCCGCGTTGCAGCTCGCAGGGTTGTTGCTCATTAGCACGATGCTAAGTAAAGCCTCTCTGGGGAGAAATTACCCATGATTACGAACCAAAAGGTTAAAAAAAAAGAGCAATTTCGATTGTGCCAAATCTCGAGCACATCTTCGTTTTTTCAAGTGCGACCGCTACGCCTCATCGATCACGATTCAACGTCGGAGCGGACAGCCCGGCGAAGGCGGGAGCTCGCCTCGAGACGGGCGCGTCGCTGTCCGCGTGCAGCAGAGCGGAACTACCAATCAGCTGCGAAAAAGAGAGAGCGAGGGTGTTTTTGGTTTTTTTAATATAGTTACTGTTATTAGTTCAACCCCCGTTTGAAAACAACAACAGAAGCGTTTGTTTGCTGGAGTGGATCATCACATCGCATCAGCCCACTTTCGGTCCTACCGGATCTGACACGCAGGAGGTTAAATGGCTGAGATGCCGCAGCGCTTTGCGTCATCGTGTATTTCAAGAATAATACGATTCCACCGTTGAAAGGATGCTGCGATGCACATGATTAACGAGCCTCGGTACACAGGCAGTTATGATCAGCCAGTGTGACGCGTGCAGAAAGTCTCTCTCTGAAACATCCTGCATTTGTTTCCACGTGTCACGCCGTGGGACTGGTGACCTCAGGGTGACACCTCCGTGTTTCAGCTGCTCCACAGAGCCTGGAAACAGCTTTGTGTCGAGGTTATTAGAAACCAAATGATCATTTCATCAATCCCAACTGGGCATGAGCAATATTTTCTTGCCCTTCTCTGCACAAATAAAAGAATAAAACATTTCAACATATTTCTTTTTATTGAAATCTTCTGTTGAAGTTTTATTCACAACTGGCCCAACGGTGTAAGAAGGAGGTGTTTAATTAAGCTTGTAGCAACCCGTTGCTCCACATTATAAAAACAAATGAAATATATTCAGTAAAGAATCTCAAAGACAAACATCTTAATTGTAGGATTTGATATTTTCTGATGCCATCGTAGATTCTCAGCATTGATGAGAATCATAACCACTGCATTTAGAAACAACGCTTCTCTATTCATCATCCGTGACGCATCGGGGTCGTTTCCACCTCACGGCATCTCGTGTCCTGGAGAAGAGGGATTCCTCACAGCGACGCAAGGCGCCGTCACGAAGCTCCACGTGAGGTCCGAGTCCGAGCTGAAGACCTCCATCATTCCTTCGGGACCCCCGGATTATCCCCGAGGGATGCAGGAGGCGGGTCGTTTGCTCGTCTTTGTGTGCTGGACCAGGATGAAGAGTTGAAAATAGCGACCTTGAGATATTATGTGAAGTTCGCTCCGATTTAGCCAGCGGCGCTCTTAGCAGGTACCGGCTTTGTTGTCGAGTCAATCAGGGGACGAGGATTTAATCCCCCCTGTTCAATCAAACTAACTTCCCTTTTAATTATACTCCTGCACACACACACACAATACAAGTCCACCTCCCACAAACTCAGCATCCTACTCTGTGTGGAATGAAAATGTCTGTGTGTTTCTATTCTTTAACAGTCATTGTAGCAGCTCACGCTGCGTAGTTCACACCTTACACACATCAGTCAGACTCTAAACATACATGCCTCATGCAGAGCGCCATCCAATAATGCTGAGGGAATATTATGGTTAATGTGAGGCTGTGATGGCGACGGTGATTGAGAATAATAGTGATTCCAAGGAGGAATAGAGAATAATGATCATTTATAACCCTGGCAGTGGTGTGTGTGTGTGTGTGTGTGCGAGTCGCTGTTGCAGAGTATGAATTACGGCCAAAATTACCTTGCTGGGAATACACTGATTTTAATTAGTGTGCATTTGCATTTACAGAAGAAAGGAGCTTGAAAAAGAAAGACAAAGAACAAAGAAAGTAGCTATTTTGATTTCTGACTTCAAACAGAGGCCATAGATATGAAATACGGTGATTAAAAATACAACAGAAATTAAAACACATTTAACTAAACTCCTGTTAGATCTAAAGCACACTGTCTTAATGATCACAGAGCTAATGTTGATTTAAAAAGGGTTTTAATAAATCCAAATCTTACTGTACTCTCCCCGCAGGTGCTACATAAAAAAGGGTGAAATATGCTGAATAAAACCCTCCTGCACTTTTCACCGTAGACAATCAGCACAATATCCATTCGCTGCAATCAGCATGAATTTGAGCACAACGCACAAAAGGGCTTCAATACAACAACACACCAGTCCGCTCCGGTTTCTTTGGCCCCGTGTGACCCGATGACTTCAGCGAAGTAAGATCCCTCATTTTCTTCATCGGGAGTGAAAGCAAAGCTTCTCACCAGCATCAGAACCCTGAGCCTCTCTTCAACCTCACGTCGCCTGCGGAGAATCCACCTCTGCGAGCCGGAGAAGCACGTCCCCGGACTCTGATCCCGGGGGCCGCAAGGGGTGCGGAGAACAAATTCAAAACTTGCAGAACAAAGTGCAAACACTCTCAAGGCCTTCAAAGTTTCCTGTTGCAGCAGAGAGAGAAAGAAAAAAGAAGGTGGCGAGTTGTTTTGCTGTTTTTCACCAGCGATGAAACTAAATTAGCTAAAGACACAGGAGACCTAGTGATTGGTTAGTGTTGATTTAACAAAATCAGTGATAAATGCAATCAATCCCCTAAAGGTATGGAACCTTTTCGTTCCCTCAGGCAGGCGTCTCGTTATTGTGAGGGCCTCGTGTGACATGTGCATGCAGGCGAGTCCCGGGGGGGGGGGGGGGGGAGGCGGGCGGTCGACGTGGTCAAGGTGCGAGTCATTAGGGGGACAGGATTTATGAGTGGGAAGCATGACCAGTTTGACCCTTCCAGCGGAGACACAAAGCCCGTCACACCGATCGGCTCCGGCTGAGATAAGTCTCTTGTCGACTTTCGGCACCATTAGTGTTGTTGTTTTGCCCCCCCCCCCTTCCCTCTCACACCGCGTTAAAATGCGATCAGTGTGCCGGGCGGTGGTGGGCCTTCGCATTGAGGCAGGGTGTGAATCGACACCGATTCATTGGGGCCATTTGCTCGATGCCGAGCTCCAATCACATGGAAGGTCGCAGTGATTCCCATTCGTCCAGATGACCAGACCTGCCTTTAAAGATGAGGAGTTCAAGTCCATTCCCGCCTCCCGTCCTAAAGCTAATGATTACAGAGTAATAGATATCTGCACTAATGGTTATATTCTTAGAACGTTATGGTGAAATATTGCTCTATTTCCAATGGAGCAAGCAAGTATTTGCAAAAATAATAAGCTTCTGAGCAAAGTATAGAATGTCTATGGCACTGTGTTATTGGTCCGGAGCAGGTGGAGCACTTTCTTTTAACCAAATCAACCTCGAAGTACCTTCCCACGCGGCCCCAGACCCTCAGTCGAGTTCCGGGTTTATTTCCGGTTTTCGAACCCGATTGTCTGCTGACCCGCTGCTTCACGTGTCCTCTCGATTGAAGGTCCATTTTGAAAACCACGAGTTCATAAAGGTCGGAGTGTGTTTTAAATTGATTCTTCTTCGTCGTTATTGTCAGACAGAAAACACATTTATGTGATTGAGTGGATCGCCGGGAAACAGGCTCCATGTGATTCATGAAGGAAACCGGAGATTTATTGGGAAATGGAGTCCATTACATAGACTCAATTTAAAGTCTTGATACTGTATGTCTCTCAAATGTGCCTTTTACCCAGAGAAAAATAAAATGTTTTAATGTAATTTGCTATTGTCAAGTTTGAGTAATATCTTTGCTTGTTTCCCACCAATTAAGCCTCTAGTCATGTTTACTGAATTAGAAAAGTCATTTTCCCATCCTTAACAAACACCAATAATGAACAGAGAAAATGGTAAACATATTAAAATTCCACTTCAATTCCTAAACGCAGCCCGAGGTGCATGCACGCCACCCGCTGTGGGTTCGGCATTTCTCTGTGGAGCTGTGAGACAGACAGTGAGATTCTTTCTTCTGCACATGCAGCACATGGTGCACGGTGTAGAAATACAAAACACACTTTTCTTCGTGCACAGTGGCTCCAGGAGGCGTTTCGTTGATGTCCGGCTTCGTGGGTTTGTGATTGTTTCTCATGAATGCTAACTTGAGTTAATCACCATGGGGGGGGGGGTATGGGTTTCAAAAGGCTGCGGGCAGAGAATGATGTGGCGCGGAGGCGTCTCTAATCGCCTTTTTAACGGCTCTCCTCCTGCGATGTGCTTTTTTTTCGAGAAGGTGCCGGCGGAATCGATGGCGCTGCGGATTGTTCTCCCCCGGTGGTCCGGAGACGCGTCGATGCCGGTTTGAGCCCGTTTCTCCCAGAGGAACTCAACTCGCATGGAGTCATTGAAATGTAAGTTATTTCTAATTATGAGACGCAGCCTCCGTGTGTCACGCAGATATTGGTTTTGGACCTTCTATGCGCAGAGGTCACGACCCTCCAGGTGAGTGAGAGCAGAGATGCTGCCATATTACCTCGGCTCTCTGGTTGGTGTTAAGAGTTCCCTGTGCGAACATATGTGAGTTATAGGTGAACACATAACAGCTGTAACAGGTATGGCCCGTAACGGAACCTCAATTTAATTGCCATATTGTTTGGTTGTCATGGAAACCTAGAAATAGATCAGTGAGAATTGTTTACACGTCCAAGGCACAATTCCCCTTTAGCGGGTGCAGTCTTTCTGGGCTTCACGGCACTCTTTTTCGTAAAAATCGGCCTGAACAAGAGGAAAAAACGGAGCGCTTCACCACAGCATTTAGCCAAGAACGTTATTGTCCCCCCCCGCAGGCCGTTCAAGTGTGTCTGATACGCTCGGGGTCCGAGACGATTATTAAAAGCAATAACGTGAAGCGCCACCGCGAGACAAAGCACGAACGCCGCGAGCAAACACACTCACTCACATCAGGCATCGCAGGAAAACGGACCAAAGGAGCCGATGGGATCGGGATCCTGATCGATTAATTCACAGAACCAATCTGTGAACATGGTTGGGAGAGAGAAGGATAAAGCTGAAACAAGTACATGCACATTAGCTGTTGGTATTACACCTCTTCACACCTGAATTAAATGAAGGTCTTTATTTATTTACAGTAAATAAATACCTTTGTTCTAAAGAAACTGGGTGTCGAAAAAAGACTTTTAGCAGGATAATAATAATCAGTACCTACTTGCCAACTATTGATTTACTTTTCGTCCTACTGTCTAATGTTTGCGGTGATATTTGCTGGTGAATTGATTTTATTTGGTTATCAACCATTTGGTAACAACGCCGTGCTTCACTTATGGGCTTCTTCTATTTTTGGAAAACAGTGAAGCTTCATGACAGGAAGGAATGAAATGAGCTTTGGTGTCCCGGCTTGGATGCTCTCACAACACGTGACACTAGGATCAATACATCACTTATTATTAGAATCACACAACTTAACAATAGTTAATAAAAAATCTTTTTTTAGGTCATTTTGTTTGGGGAATTTGGATCCTGATCAATTAGGGTAATTCTCATAGTCTAAAATGGCTAAAAGGCGTTAATTTCTATATTTTTTGGAGAACGGGTCATTGCAAATGCATATCTTCACATTGGAAAATCCACTGTCCAGGTTCTCCACATCTTTCCACACAGCTCACAATGCGACTTTTATAAAAACCGTATATGTGAATCTTTGTTCACATCACGAGGGTTGAGACAGAAACTTCTCTAAAGTCGCTTCTTCCCGCCATTGTGTTCCCAAAACAAGTATTCCCGACTGTTTTCCCTCCTTAATGGGATGCCTCGCGCACGCCTAGTCTTGGATGACACGGAGTGCTGCTCTCACCCCCCCCCCCCCCCCCCCAGTTGTTGATTCATTGGCTGGTGGATTGAGAGGCTTCAGTTGCAATTTGGGGAAATAATGTAATCTGGGGATGGGCAGGATTGTTGAACCCTCTGTGAGATGACTCTGTGCTGTCTGCCTCAGTGATTACTGATCACACACACAGGGAAGAATAGAAAGCCTTGCCTCCATCCAATGCTTCTATTTTCGCTCTCACCTCATCCGTCTGCCGAGGGTAATAGTCGATGGGTTTGGAGAATTGTTTCTCCCTTCCCCGTGTTTTCATTGCCTGCTGTGTGCCACTGTTTTCTAGTCCGCCAGCACGGGTTTAGTTTTCTCCTGAATTCGCCTTGGTGGATTTATTACAAATGCATTTGGCCGTAATATGATAGCCGACAGTCATGTGTCTTTAGAATGGCAAAAAGTTTCTTTATTGCTCTGAAAAAAATGAATCTTTTTGATGAATGTTTGGCCAAAATGCAACTCATAAAACCTCCTTTTGTTTCACAAAGACAAGATTTTAAGAATAAAAGATAAACATTTGGTATTTACACGTTGACATTACACTTGTAAATAATTACCTGATGTATTTGACCAAAATGACACACCATTTTCTCTTGCAGTTACCGCTCATCGACCCCAAAGGTCGTAGGTCTGAACGACCGGACACTGAACTCAACGCGTGGCGTTCAGGTGCATTCCAAAAGCTTCTGAACTGTGGAAAAAAAAGCGGAGAAGGAATGCAATTGTAAGAAGGAGAATTGTCCACTTTTGCAAATAATCTCCACCAATCTTTTCTTGCCTCTTTTATAGAGCCACACGGGCTGAGACGGGGGGGGGGGGGGGGGGGGCACTGTGTAACTCATATGGGGGAAAAAAGTCCCATACAGTAAGAAGTTAAAAAGCTGGTTTTCAGAGGTGTAAAGTACTGAGTTTGGATCCAGGATAAGGGAGAAAAACCTGGTTCATCCAGATATCTCCAAAAGAGTCTTTTCCAAAAGTTAATGGTGCAATTAAAGCGTCCGTCCCAGTGACAAATTCCCCCGGAAGCTGAGGTTCTGGACTCCAAAGAGTTCGCGCCACCAATCACGGCACACTGTTAAGCGACCTCATCTGCCGAGACTTCCCGTGATGAATGACGAGAGCCGAGGAGGGATGAGAGGGGGGGGAGGGGGGGCGGGGGCCGAATGGCTCGTCCCGCATCAGCGTATACAGGCTGAGGAGGGGAGAGAAAGTGTGGCCGTTACCCCTGGCGACGCGGCGAAACGGAACGTCGCCCCTCGGTTTCGCCCCGGTGGAGGACATTGGTCCAGATCCAGTAATCCCAGAAGCGGTCTGCACCAGAGGTTCTGCATGGACCCCGAGGGGGGGGGGGAGCAGAGGGAAAGAGTTCAGGCAGAAGTGAGATGACTCACGGATTGAACCTCTGGAAAATGAACCTTTGTAATGAACCTTAGCCTCGCTTTTCGTGGGATTGATTTATTTTGGCAGTTTGTGGTTAATAATGCCCGATAGCCTTTGACATTGGTCTTTGTTTTCTGTTTGTTTTTAGGACACCTATATATATATATATATATATATATATATATATATATATATATATATATATATATATATAAATATATATATATATATATATATATATATATATATATATATATATATATATATATATATATATATAAATATAAGCATAATAATGCAAATACACCACTTCAAAGAGCAATGAACTTGCAACTGACCTCCAAATATTCACTTAACTTTCTTTTAAAAGTCCTTATGAGCAACTCTGAACATGAATTACATTGACTTACACTTATTTAAAAGGAAAATGTGTCACCTTTAAAGCGGTTTCCCTCTTAACCTTTTTTTAAATGATCCAAAGCAAACATGAAAAAAACGTCAGGAGCAAATGAGATGAGTTTTATTTCAACCTAAATAATGACGGATAAACCCGAGTTAACGTGCAACGTTACTTTTGCTTCTCCTGCGTGGCGTTTCTAATTCACAGAGAAAACACTGAGAGATCATTTCGGGGCCGGTCAGTTGATCTTCCTCATTTGCCCCCCCCCCCCCCTGAATCACCTTCCTGTCTTGTTTCCATTTACATTCAAAGGCCGTGAGTCCAACTACATCTTTTTTTTAAACAAAATCTCCACGAGAGCTTTGGAAGGTTTGTGCCAACGTTAAACAGCCCAGCGAGTCTGTTGGGGCTGAAGTTCTCACACTTGGGGGCTGATTGAGCTCCACCCAGGCCGGAGTGAGGGGTACATAGACCCCTGCGCCCCCCCCCCCCCCCCCCCCGGGGTTTCTTCTACTCTGCCCCATATTGGGCAGCGCTGGATTGCTGCTTTCATTTGTGCACAATGAGCAGCGTCTCGCACATTCTCTGAGCTCAGTGGGCTTCGTGTGATTCATTCTTGTCGTCCCCCCCCTCCCCCTCCTCACCCCCCCCCCCCCCCCCAACATCCACACAGCGGCTTGATTGTGCTTCGCTATTTGAGAGATGACTTCCACGTCACGTCAGGGGCTTGAGGGTCCACGTCACAAGACATTTGCACGATTCCAGAGTTGGTCATGGGGGGGGGATTAAAGTACTGTGGAATGATGACGCAATGACCGAGTTTGGCCTGTTCGGAGATGCACATGCAATAACTAAATCATTATGAAGGCAGGTTATTAAAATGAAGCATTTGGCTTGTGTGAATAGGTAAATGTCAACGTTCGTATTTCGCAACGTGGGATCCCCGATGTGTATCCAGATCTGTCTGCCTTTGTCCAAGGTGGGTTTTAGGAGAAAGTAATTTCCTCTGCTCACTCTTGGCTGCACGGTGCCTGGAAGGTATTTTTTCTTTTTTCCCCAACAGCTGTCAAAATGTATTCAGGCTTTTTCTACAAGTCGACTGAAGAGCACGACCTTAAACCCAGAGGCAGTTATTCAACACGCACAACAGCTAATGCGAAGTTATTTGTTTCCAACCGCATCCACGTATTTGGCTCTGCGTTCATCTCATCCGAGGATTTATTTTTACCTCGGCAATCATTAGAACAATTAAAAGCAGTCCACTTCAAACGTGCACATGCGTTTCAATGAGACCCAATCAAACAGAGTGCCAATTTAAACTAAACCTTACGTAATCAAACACTATTTCAAACACTGTTTCCTTTAGTTTCAACACTGCGTCCCATTGAGAGATGAACAGCTTCAATGACACATGATATGAACTTAAATGTGAGGTTGACTTTCCACAAATGCACAAGTGACCCCCATATATACCAGAATGCCGCTGCAGTTGGAGTTAAATATCCTATTTAAATGCATGGACTGCAGTAGATGGAGCCGGTATGAAGTTGACTTGAGGTATGCAGAAATGAGAGCATCTGCAAACCGGCTCGGGCTCCTGGATAACTTCACGTTGGATAACTTCGATTTCGGTGACATGTGCTCCTCCTCCTCCTTCCAGCCGTTGGTGAATTTGCTGTGAAACAACTGCTCTGCCGTGCCAGACGAGTGTGATGCAGGAGGACTCGATCAATGAGTATATTGATGCGTACGTTCTGCTGCAGTGTCGCTCATATTAAAGAGCAAAGACCGCCACTTTCATAGCAGTGGAACTGTGTGCTGTGGTACATCAGTAGAAAAATGGCTCTTTGAGTCTTTTTGGGGTGCCTCACTAACGCCCAATGGGTTTTCTTTTCTTCACAATTGTAGTAATTTCCTGTAATTGCTCGTGAAATATATAATATTGAGCCTGCAAAAAGTGTCCTTCCACCATTCAATTACAGCAATTCTGTTGACAGAAATAATGACATGTTGCAGACCTCTGACTACATACAACAATCACATGTGGAGCACATGAGGGCTTCCTGTGGACCTCAAAACGCATTCATCACGAGGGCTTCAAAAAAGGAGCGAAACCTTAAGCGAAGGGAGAAACTGCATGTGCAATCAGATTTGAACGCTAGATTGATGTCGTCGCCCCCCCCCCCCCCCCATCCCCCCATTGAGGCCGAAAATGACCAACAAACGGGTGATTATACGCCCACATGTTCAGCCTCGGCGCGACTCGTTCACCTGGCCCCGTCTTTTTGATGTTAAATAGCCACCGAGGCGCGTTACAGAGGCGGTCAATGGCATTAATGCCATTAAGCGGCTAATTAAAACCAATGAGCTGTAGCTGGCTTTTTTTTGTTGTTGCACTAAGGGGCCTCTCGACGGGACGTTATTACGCGTTCGACCCACTTGTCTACGTGGCCTCAACAGACTGCTTTTAGCCTTTCGGAGGGGGGAGGGGGGAGGGTTACCTCCCTCCATCATGGTGTAGTAAATAAAACTGCAATCAGGAGATTTTGAAGCGATTCTCCCTCTCGACTGCAGTGGAGTCTGATTGTGTTTTTATTCTACTGCTTTTTGCCGCTGGGTCGCGTCCTGCTTCAAACAGGTCGGAGTAATCGCGACGGAGGCTGCTCCCTCGCACGATAACTGCTTTGTTGAGGCCTTTTGGTATTCATGAATGTGCTCACTCACTGTGGCATTACAGTTATAATTACATATGTATAATCCTTATTATCTGTTGCTTAAAGTCTCTGTGTCTATGCCGCATGCTCAGGGCTTTTTTCAAAAGAACCCAGAGACTCTAAAAGCCTCGAGCTGAGCGGCACAGTCACCAAAAGGGGAACGATGCAAATTAGAACTTCCTCTAACACGACAAAGCACAGGAGACCAGGTGGTCTGGTTTTATATTTGCAATGAATCTATTCATTAAACTGAGAATGTGCTTGTGCTCTTTTGTCCGTCCTTTGGAGCGGACGGACGTAGCTTCTGATTCCCTGGGGTCTACTGAAGAAAAAAAAAAATTGAGAAGACAACCTGAAATGTCTTGAAGTCAAACATTTTAACAACCCTGACAAAAGGAAATGCATATTGGAGAAAAATAATAGTGTTGATAACAAGAATAAATCACGGTACACAGATCACCACGGGAATGTTAACAATTGCATTAATCTACATATCTGGGACATGAAGGGACATGAAGGGACATGAAGGGACGGCCGGCGGCGAAAACACAGAGAGGGCGTGGCTTCATTCTCAGGACGCCACCAACTACGTCTTTTCTGTGCAAATAGATTTTTTTCATACCCTGAATGTTGGAAATGGGTCCATCAAAATTCTCCGATCAAGTGTTTGGCCTCGGAGGCCCTGTGTCCTCCTGGTGCCCGATTTGAATTTCAGAGATAAAACAATTAAACAAGCACAGCCATCAGATGTGGAAGATTTCACTCACCCGACGAAATGAAACAAGGACTCGGCGTCAGACTCGAAATTAAATAACAGATTGACCTTGAAATGAAAAGGTTTTCAGAGAATCTGTGTCGTGACGAAACTGGGCGGCCGTCCATTTTGGATGGAAAAGTTCCACCGGCAGCAGGTATTTTAAACCCTTTTTTTTTTTTTTTTTTTAGTGACAGCACTTCACACCGTGTACGGTACAATCAACACCTCCATGAATAAATAAAGAGAGTCTTTTTGCATGTTTCAGGGTTGAATTCACAGATGTGCAATAATCCCTCAGCGTCACGACGGCAGAGTGGACGACGTGCAACGAGGTCGACCACGTGTGCCGCTCTTCTGATGGAAGGCCTGTTTGTTCCCCACCGAGGTCACATGACTCTCGTCTCCCCGCGGATGCCGAATGGGCGCGCTCGTCTCGTTCCCCGGATCCCGGGACGCCTGAATGTTTTGCGTCTCTGTGCAACCTGCAGTGACAGATGCTCCTCATTTGTTCTGTTTGGAGAAGGTCAAAGGAGGGTGAAGGGGGTGTGAGGGGGGGGAGGGGGGCGCCTGTAACCACACTATTAAATCCAATGTAGGGATTAATAATCACAACCACGGCGCTCAGTTTGTCATATCTACGCAGCCTCATTTTGTCACTACACACACACACACACACACACACAAAGGAGCCTTGGATCTGTCAGGCTCTGGCGCTCTGACAGGGAGTGTCGGGGACTTTGTTCTGGCTCGGGATTCATCGCCTCCCCCCCCCCCCTTACCCCCCCCTCCCCCAGGGGGACGCGGAGGCTTATCAAACGTCTTTAGTTTAATGAGACCCTTAATTGAGGAACACTTGTTTCTCTCACTAATAGGACGCGAGGAGGGCAGGTGAGAGAGGTCGGATTTAAAAGGTTTCGTCAACCGCAGCCACCAAAAGCTACGTTTTGTGTTCGAGATCTTTACGACACACGGTGTCTTGCGGGAGCGTGCGGGCCTTCGATAGCTTAGCGCCTCGCGTGCTCTCTACTGGATTAAAAGGAGGACTGGGACGCGATGACCTCCGGATGTTTGCGGTTGTCAGCCGGCGGTTGCCGTGGCGCCTCGGGCCCGCAGCGGCACGCGGGAAGACACGAGGCAAATCTGTGATTCTGTAAATCAGTTTACAGAAGATGTAACAGGGTTTGCGGTGAGGTTTCGGAACCTTGTTTACCTGCTCGAAATGATATTATTTACAGGGCCGTCGGCAGAGAGAGAGAGAGAGAGAGAGAGAGGCGGCTCGGATGTGACCGGTGCGGAGAGGCTGCTGGTGAAAGCACAACAAGCGACAGGAACCCAAGCCAAGCCGGGCTTTGAAGAGCAGCCCCCCGTCCTCCCCCCCGTTTGAGGTGTTCTGCAGTTGGCTGCCATGTAAACCCTGCACATCAATCACGGACGCCACAGATGTGGACTCCTGACAAGAGATGTGTGGATGAAAATAAGAAGTTGAGTGATCCTGACAGCGTGATGGAAATGAAAGAAGAAAAAAAAAAGCTCTCTGTTTCCAGGTGAAGGTCTGAAGGACCTCGTTCCTCACGTGAATCACAGTTTATCTGCTGTGCATTTAGGGGCAGAGTGGAAGCCGTGTTCGCGCAGCATGTGGCCGCTTTGTCAAAATCAGCTCGCTTTGTCTTAATTCTTATCATCATTTGCATGAAGCCGTCTGGATTTAAGATGATTTCACACAGCAAAAAAAAATCCCATTGGCTCAGTCGCGTCGCTTTGCCTCTGCAGTCACGCCCCCCCCCCCGGTCATCCAGCCGTGTAATTGGACGTTTTAAACTGTTGAGCAAGTTAGCGAGGAGCCGCACGGCAGAGATGGACCAGTGCATTAAGGTTGAATGGCAGTTGAATACCGCCACTGTCCACCACTTAACTCAACCCGGAGAATGCAGATTACTGGATGATGTCAGCGCCACGGGTCTTAACCCCTCACACGGGGCATGTGCTCACGAGATTAGTGGCTGAGAATCAGTTAGACGTTAACGACGATAAGAGAATGACAGGTCATTTAGATGGGGAGAAATTGCTGGTGGGATTTCACCGAGCCGGGTTAATACTGTTTGTGACGGCAGCTGACAGGGCGCCTTTTGGGGAATTGTGACCTTTTGCTTTGACAGAGGTCAGTGTGTTCCTTTCGCAACGATGTCGTACGGCTCCAGCTCGGCCGGGTTGTGTTTACCAACCCCCCCCTCCCCCCTCGGCGTGTGGGCCTTAGATACCGCAGCATGCGACTCAATGACTGAAAACCACACAGCGGAGACGCGACTGTTCACTTTGTGGCCCGATGGGCCGGTGGTCATGTGACCTCGGGACTCGCAGCACGAACAACTAAGGAAGCAAAAACGCTGATACTTCCTTTTGCTTTTGCATGGGGGAAACATGGAAAACATGGCCCAGTGCCTGACATCAGACATCATGCTGAGCGACCGTCTTCCCGATGAAGGTCTCCCAGCACTCGACTAACGACGTAACGCCGTTACTGTAAGTGCATCACAGCGCTTCCCGGCTCGGGTTTCTGGTGCCCTGTGGTTCGCAGTCAATGCTTCACTCACCCAATCGCATCTAAAGAGACTTGAGCGAATAACAGCTCCCCCCCGACATCCTGCTTTAGTGAGCTGAAAGACGTGGGGTTTGGAGGCTCGGGTTATTTAAGCAAAGAAAAACTGTCAATCGGGTGCCGAAATATAATCAAAAGCTGCACCTGCTGCTGCAAACAGAGGCAATTGGATCCTGCACACTCCATCTTTTGTTTCCCGCCTCCTCTGTGTCTTTCAGGGGCTACGACTAAGCAAATGCTGCTGGGGGAGAGGAGAGGGGGGGGCCTCATCAGTCATCCGTGTTCCGTCTCATTCACTGAGCAGAAAGTCGTACACATTTGAATCGTCCCCCGATCTCGGTGGTTCAATATTTAATTTCTGGGGCGACTTGGCAGGGGGTTGGTTTGTTCCTTGACAGTGCTTTACCACGTGCAGACGCTCTGAGAAAAGAAAAGAAAAGAAAAGGATTACACGACCCGCGAACTTCAGCTTCCAATCGCCCCCCCGAAAGAACGATGAATGCGTTTCCCGAGACGCCGTAATCGCAACTAGACGGCGGCCCGAGGGGCTTACGTTTCTCTTCATTTCAAGAGCATGTCCGGCACTTTATTTAAAAATGAGCTCCAGTCCGTCCATTTAAATGGGGTGACGGAGCGGAGTGTGATTCAAAGCAGCTGTTTGAGCAGATATTAGCTCCTTTTTAGCGCGCTGACCACTCCACCAAGCCCGATAATACAAAAACTTTGGCAAATTGGACGTGGTCACTGGGGAACAAGGGGGACGGGAAGAAATCAGAATTACTCCTCATTTGTATGTGATTTACATTTTTTCAATTGGTCTTTTTGAAAAGGGCCAGCGCTGGACTCAATAAGAAGATTAAAAAGCAAATAGGGTTTTGTCAAACCGGGGGGAGGGGGGGAGGGGGGCGGAGGGTGAGAGCTGTTCAGTTTCACGTCAGCTTTAAGTCGGAGATTTGCTGCCACGCCCGGTTGCTGCTGTGGCTTATTGGGGGGGATTTAAGTGGCTTGTTGGCAAGGGCTCTTTTAACAAAACGCGCTGCGCGTTATTTTCAAATTTCACATTAAAGTGGGAGATGTGAGTAAAAAAAAAAAAGAAAAAGAAAGTAGGATTGGACAAAAGTTTTGAACATTATTCTTGGGTTACCAAAAAAAAAAAAAAAACACATATATTTCAGCCTGTAATACATTCTTTAAAAGCAGGAAAAGACAGCACTTATCTACCGTATCTAAAATCCAATTTGAAACGTAGTCCAATAACACAACAGATGGTGTATAAATATTTGTTCCATCTCTGTGGCAACATTCACCCCAACCGGTGTTTTCACTAGAAAGGCGTCTTTAAATGTGATGAATAATTCAGCTGGAAAAAAAAAAACACAAAAGGACAGAGAGGCTCCATTTTCACTGATTTCCCCACAAAACCCAGCAGAGGTCGACGCGCATTCGTGTTCGTCTCACTGGGTGAGACAAAGAGATCTGGGGACCCGTCTCGCCTGCTGCGTCCTCATCCATCTCCTCCAAGTGGCACCAAACGTCGGGGCTTTGGAAGTGCGCAGTCGTAGAGGCTGTCACGACGGGCCCTGCCCCCCCCCCCCGCCCCCGTCCTGGCAGGGGAAGCCCGTCCCGCTGAGACGTCCGGACCCGCGTCCCTCAGCAGGATTTACACGCGTCAATGGCGTCCCTGAGATTTACTATTGGTGCTGCCAAGTAAAATGATTCTGCTTGCAGTCCACGTTTGTGCAAAGTGGATCCTTTTTGCTTGACTTTAAAAGCTTTATTTAGGATGTCACTGAATCAGTGCATCAGTCCTCTGCCTTGAGTCAGGACATTTGTCTTACACAACAAACAGATATTCCATGTTTTTTAAAAGGCTTTTGGTGAAGAGGAGAAAAATACAAAAGCTCATTGGTAAATATAGATAAGCGGATATAGGAGTTCTACAGAGTTAAATCAAAATCAAACTCTTCTTTTTTTCAGCTGAAATTCTTTCTTTCCATCCCACCGCGTCGCGATGGCAAAGCTCCGATAGGCGGGTTGACAGGAGAACACATTCTGGCTTTGTTTGTTTTTGCAAACATGTCACATGAATGGTTTTCCCTCTGCACAAATTCCTGTGGATGGCGGTTACATCCCTAGATGGTTGCATCTGATGGTCACATGTTAAGGTCATATCTGATGGTCACATGCTAAGGTCACATGCTAAGGTTCAGAGGTGGGATCAAGTCACTGTTAGGCAAGTCACAAGCAAGTCTCAAGTCATTGCCCTCGAGTCCCGAGTCAAGTCGAGTCAAAGACGAAGCAAGTCCCAAGTCGAGTCACAAGTCGTAACATTTTATTTTCGAGTCATTTCGAGTCATTTTATTATAGTGGGGACGGGGAACCCTGGGTGATGGTGCGCTGCCTCACAGACCTAGACTACGAAGGGAAGGGTAATGGTGGATCGACTGTGACTGTGTTATAGTACTGTAACGCTCACCCCAATGCTGCAGCGTAAATAAGGAGGCGATGACTGGCTTTATTTATATAAAACAACTCAACTTCGGTCACTGTTGGCCGTCACCACACCGAACGAACACTTCCGCATACACGGCCCCCCAAAACTCAGGTTGTCTCGCGTAACTACAGCTGGTAACGGAGCATAACGTGAACACATGCAACATCTGCATAACTGATTAACTAATAACTTTAACTCAGCTCATTACACTACTTTAAAACGGACGTTGACATAATGTTGGCAAGGATTTCCATCGGAGTCTGAATCCGGGTTCAAAAATCCCGATGTTTGTAACCATGAACGAGCTGTCTCGTTGATACGGTCAAATGGACTGCAGTGATTGGATGTTGTTCAGGCAGCGCGCGCTCTCTGCATACAGGTGGCGCACATTTTTTTGACAGATGCAGATAAACAGCGCGGCGCGGTGGTGTGAAAATGTTTTCCCACAGTTTTCATGGGAAGTAGCAAGTCTTCTCGAGTCAAAAGGCTCGAGTCCAAGTCAAGTCACGAGTCATCGGTATTCAAGTCCAAGTCGAGTTGCAAGTCTTTGTACGTTTTGTCGAGTCGAGACTCGAGTCTGACTCGAGTCCAAGTCACATGACTCGAGTCCACACCTCTGCTAAGGTTATATCTGATGGTTACATGCTAAGGTTATATCTGATGGTTACATGCTAAGGTTATATCTGATGGTTACATGCTAAGGTTATATCTGATGGTTACATGTTAAGGTTATATCTGATGGTTACATGCTAAGGTTTTATCTGATGGTTACATGCTAAGGTTATATCTGATGGTTACATGTTAAGGTTATATCTGATGGTTACATGCTAAGGTTATATCTGATGGTTACATGCTAAGGTTATATCTGATGGTTACATGTTAAGGTTATATCTGATGGTCACATGCTAAGGTTTTATCTGATGGTTACATGCTAAGGTTATATCTGTGGTTACATGCTAAGGTTTTATCTGATGGTCACATGCTAAGGTTATATCTGATGGTTACATGCTAAGGTTATATCTGATGTTCACATGCTAAGGTTATATCTGATGGTTACATGTTAAAGTTATATCTGATGAACCTTAGCATGTAACCATCAGATATAACCTGCCTCACACCAGCGCCGGTGAGTCCTTCTCTTCATATGAATAAAACATATGAACATGACATCCATTTCATTCTGTCCATCCGGGCAGAGTTTTTTTTTCTCTCCCATTGAAGGTGTTTTTCATCTCAGAGGGGAGTTTTGCTCCTGTGGTTTCGGGACAGAGGACGACTGTAAAGCCCTCTCAGGCCAATTTGTAATTTTGGGCTGAACAAAATAAGATGACACGAAATAGAGTAGTATCAGCCTCGCAGAGATGTTTCACACGTGGTTCACGGTGTGACAGCGTAGCTGCAGGCGACACGGGACGAGTCGTTCAGGTGTGAAATACAGCGCGGTGTTGACGTCACGTGGTCTGTGTTTTCTCTGTCAGCCTCAACGGGGCTTAATTGGCCGCACTTCAGAGAGACAATGATCCAAAGCCAAAGTTGCTTCTGAAGATTATAAACTGTGTGCTCGCCATCCAGCAGACGTAATTGGGTGCTTAAAAAGTTAATAACTTCTGGATAAAAGTGCTCGTCAGCTTTTTAGCACATCACATGTAATCTGTGACCGGGGCTCCACCAGCACGCATGCTAATGACGACCAAAGGGATTTAATTAAACGATTTCCCTCCCCTTACAGTTTATTCCACTTCAAGTTTAGAATGCATTCCAACTTAATTTCACAGGCGATATGATTTGAATAATGCCTTGGCGTAAGCCAGTTTGAATTTAATTAAGATAAATGTTTGTCTTCCCAAATCAACCCACGCTCTCGGTTCAAAATGCGGCTTGCAATCCTGAAAGAGCAAACAAAAGAGCAAGGCCTTAAGGGTACAGAGCGTGTGGAGAAGAGAAGGTGTCAGGACACTTTGCAGAATAGGAAGCATTAATCTTTGTCCCCCCCCCCGCTGGCCGGTAATTACATAATTGCATATTTAAGTGCTATTTAAATACTTCAATAGGCTTTTTGGGGGGAGGGGGGGGAATCATACGTCATTTTCAGGTGAGGTTTTAAAGAATTTCAATGTTATAGCCAAATTCCACTCCCTCTTATACAGGTGAAACTCGGAAAAAATTAGAAATTCCTGCAAAATTTCAGTAATTCAATTTAACCGTCTACCAGGACATTTTAGAGCACTTCATGCTTCCTTCAGCAGACAAGCTTTATGGAGATGCTCACTTCATTTTCCAGCAGGACTACACTGCCAAATGATTTGAATTTGGGGTTTTCATAAGCTGTATGCCATAATCATCCAAAATTATATCAAATAAAGGCTTGAAATATGTTACTTTGCTTGTAATGAGTCTATATAACATATTAGTTTCACCTTTTAAGTTGAATTACTGAAACAAACTTTTGCACGATATTCTAATTTTCACCTGTATATTTATATTCAATGACTTTCCTGCCCCCCTCCCCCCCGATCAGCGCCCACGCCCCCCACCGGCAGCCCTTTCCCCTCACTATTTGAGTAACTAACCAGACCTTTGTTAGGCCTAGAAAACAAAAAGGTCATTATAAAGGTATCGCAGTATTAAATATGACTGGTGTGGAAGAACAACATGTTCCATTAACCTGGTGCAATACCTTTTCATTTCCACGGCAACACACGGATGGAGGTGTTTTGGAGCGAACCTGGGAAGAGGGAAATTGAAATAGCTGGGATTGTGTGCAGTGGCGCCCATCCTGATGACAAACTTCCCTTAGGGGAAGTTCCACTGGAGAATAATTGAGTATTAAAAATCTAAATCAGATCTCTCAAAAATGAAAAAATTGTTTTTTTCCCACTGTGTGCAGGCAATACAAGGCCATCAAATCGAATGCGTTTATAAAGTTGTAAACCAGGGTCATTATTTAACTCTCGACGGGGCGAACAAAGCACACAGTCCCAAAAGGAGACCAACAGAAGAAGACAGAAAGCACGTCGAGGCGCGTGTTTGTGCGATTCTGGACCAATCCGCCGAATGCGAGATTTACCGCAGAGCAGGAAGCGCCGTGAAGGCAGTGACCCACACGGCGGGGACGAGAAGGTACAACGTTAAGCTGCGCTAAATCAAGAGCCGTTGTTTGGGATCCAACTTCCTGCTGAATGGAAGCACCCACCCCCCCCCCCCCCCTCCCAGAAGGCCTGTTTAACACGGCCACGACAGGCCTCCTTGTCACCTGCGCGACAAAGCTGTGAACCGATGGCACACAAAGCTGCGCCGGAACAAAACCGGGCCCAGCGCTTTGTTCCGTATTCATCAGCGCGATAAACAGCAATAATCACAGTAATGATGCCTGTTCAAGGGCGCCGGGGGGGGGCTGTGGGGAGATGGATAAGGGGCACGTGCAGGAGGGTTCGGGGAGGAGAAGGGTGTTGTTAATCTGAGAGGCTTGTGTTGGAGTTTAGAGGGGGGGGAGGAGTGGGGGGGGGAGGCACGGCTGCTCACGCTGAGATAAGCCCGCCTGGTTAGAAGCGGCGCCGCTCCCCGGCCCCGGTAAGGCTGGCCTCGCCGCTCCCTTCCCAGGCCAGGGCGCTTTGCCTGCCTGCGATAAGATGCTCCGGAGCATTGCGGAATAGCGCAGGTATTAGCCGCCTCCTCCTCTTCCTCCTCCTCCTCCTCCTCCTCCTCCTCCTCCTCCTCCTCACAATGGAGCGCCGTAGAGGAGCGCGAGGGGACGGAGGGGAGGATGAACCCGGACGGGAGCCAGACGCCACTCTGGGCGAGCAGATAAGCGGTGATCTGACAAGGGCTTCACAGAACGGGGGGGGGGGGGGGGGCGCCAGCAGCAGCATCCATCCTTGCTGGGCCCGGATGAAGACGAGCTGGTCCTCCACGGGCCGCTCTTCAACCCAAAAGCAGCAGATTCCCCGTGCGGGACAATAAGATCAGGCTTACAGACGAGACACAGCTTAAGTGAGCGGATTTATTTGGCATAAAAGAACAGATGAACAGCTAAAAAGACAAATGGTTTCCTGCATTTGATAATCATTTCGTTCAGGTGAAATTTCACCAAATAAAAACACGTCTCCATTTCCTTTTACTTTCCTCTGGGAGAGAACAAACAGCGCTGGTAGTTTCCTCTGCACAATGTTCACCATATGTCGTGCGTGTGGTCTTGGTCAGTTCTCCTCACATGTGCATTTCACAGGGGGAGATCCTCAGGGTGACCACAGCACTGAGAGATAAGATCCACCCCTAATGTAAGGCCTGTTATAATCCCACTCCTGTGAGATGTTTTTTTTTGGGGGGGGGGTGGTTTATATCACCAAATACCACCTGCTATGAACGTGCTGCTTGAGGGTGAAACTGCCAAAACACTTTTGTCAAGTTGTTGCAAATGTGTGCCGCTGTTTTTTCGTGCTCCGAAACGTCGCGTTGCCCATTAAGCGGCAAACTGCTCTTATCCGGACTGAAATGAAAGGTCCATTTTCAAAGGAGTGGATTGTTGTGTTTCTGCATTTCCGTTACCAGAGATCAAGTGTGTGTGTGTGTGTGTGTGTGTGTGTGTGTGTGTGTGTGTGTGTGAACACCATTCAGGTTGCATTTCATTTAAAATATGTGAGTGTATTCAATTGATTGCACTGATACGGAGGGCCTACAGCAAACTAGCAAATAAACAAAAAGCCTGAGGAATGTTGGCTGTCTGATTAATTAAGAGTTATCAAACGAAGGTCATGATTAAGCCACTTCTGCTTCACACACACACACACACACACACACACACGTGGCAATTAAAAGTTGAAGATGATAGTCATCATTTATATTTGGGAAAGTGTTCATTATTAATTCTTCTGCAACTTTCTGGTTATCAAAAAGGCCCAAAAAAAACACGTTGGACAATCAGCGCGGAATCTTTTCACTTCAGATCCACTCAAACACGTAAAAAACGTCGCACACTTTCCCCCACGAAAGGAGGGTTGTCGTCGGAGACGACGTGATGTACCGGTAACGTGACGCGTGCGTGTTTAATCCGGCGGAGCGAGGTGATCATCGGACTCACGGCGCCTGCGGCGCCTGCGTTTTAATCCTCTGCGTCTTGGCAACATGAAGCGTGTTTGTTGGAAAGCCGTGGCAGTGGGTGAAGTGAAATTGCTGTCATGCAATATTGATTACATGGCGTCTCAGGCCAAAATTGAAAAGATTCTTGGACTCTGAAAAACGAAGGGTCATGAACAGAAATGTATTTTTTTATTTTTGTTTGGTCTTGATGCGACTGCTTGTTGATGAGTGTCACGAGTGGAGAGTGGTTCAACTGTACCACGTTTACCACGAGGCGATCGCAGCCGGACGAACGGTTTCTCACCTAAACGATGGGATAAATGAATTTCTCTTAAGTAGTAATTCAGAATGGAAAAAAACAAAAACAATTGACCAAACAGAGGAGGCCAAAGTGTGCCGGGCCGATCCCTCACAGCGGGTACCACCACTACTAAAGGATTATGTCTAGCTAATGAAATAAAGATTATAATAATACAAATTTCAAGTTGATCGGACATGTGGGGGGGGGGGGGGAGGACTGGCCTAGTGTGGTCGTTTTTAGTGTGGCGCTATAGAGACATTTCTTTATATCCAAATGTGAGACCCCAAAATTATGAATTTTTTAACAGTCCAGATGCCAAATTTAACAACTTTTTGAATATGATAAAGGCCCCCAAAAGGCCCTTAGTTTGAGAGAACAACAACAACAATAATAATAAATCCTTGAAATACAATAAGTTCCTCTAGGACTAGTCGTGGCGAGGACCCTAAAAAGGTAAAAAGCAGCGTCAAAATTCGATGGTATTAAAAATCCTTGGTGACGAGCGATGTGCACAACAATGTGCGCTCCGGCTCCTCTTGTATTCCTTAACAACACGTTGGATGTGACTCCTGGTTAAAACTGGGAGACGCAACGAGGAGATCGGAGGAGGCCGGGATCGTTGCTTTAAACCGAACAAGCCATAAATATGCTAAACTGCATCTACTCCATGCTGAATATTGAATGTAATTTATTGGCAGCTGTGATTCTTCTGCGAGATGGAAGAGAAAATGATTGTCATCTCTTCTGATCCCTGCGGGGTGGGAGGGGTGGGGGGGGGGGGCGCGAGGCACAGGTGACTCTGTGGTTCTCCACAAAGCAATTTATTTCCAGCCGTCCACTTGTGTAAATGTTCTTCATGAGAGGAGGAGGCTGTCAGCAACCAACTGCACTTCATCAAAAACCAAACCCGCTGCTTGTCGGGGGCTAATGCGGGGCGCACATCGCACGCGGGAAGCGCGGCCCGTGAGCGCCGCTGTCACCGCCGAGCCCCCCCCCCCTCCCCCGAGGAACTCCAAGACCTCCGCGGTGTCTTTCTACTCGAGCTGCAGCTACAGCTGGTCATGGAATGCTCCTCGATGAGTATTTATCTCACCGCTCGTTTGCATCACACGGCTTGTTAACGTTAGGAAATCCCCCCCCCCCCCCCAAAAGGCCAGTCAGACATTTGTCAACAGTTATGGAGTGACACATGACCTCACTGTTACACCAGTCACAACTGTGTCGGTGAATGGGGGGGGGGGGGGGGATGAGGCGCAGTTATTGGATCAAACACGTCAAACACTTTGATTCTCCCCCCGTCGTCTTTATTACACGCGCATTCTTTCCGGGGGGGGGGGGGGGTTACTCATGAAACGCAGTTATGAATGAATGACTTACGGACGCATGCTTAGCCCGCAGAAGGAAACGTGCAGTACAACGTGAGGAGGGGGCCTTTAATTTGAGGTCATTATGTGACTATTGAGCAATTCGCAGGTCGCTTTCATCAGCGCGAAGCTTTGTTCCTTCGGTCGTCTGTAAATGGAGGTCTAGATGAGGCCTCCTGGGGGGGCTGATGAGAACACAACTCAAGGATGCATCATGTAGCCATAAGCCATATGCCACATGCTACGACATTTGCATTTATAGATCAGTTTTCATGCATAGGTCGAAAACACTTTGCAACACATTGTTTTATATCTCAAAGTCTGTGGTGGTGCTAACTGATGCTTTATAACAGCTTAACACACACACACACACACACACACACTGCATTGGTAATTGACAATAGACAATATCTCAAGTGAGTTGACTTCTCACTCGAATAAAGCTGAAAATATTCATTAGTTCCTCCGGTGATGATGTGACTTCTGCTGCAGAATCAATAATCACCATCTCGCTTTAATAGCCGTCCCTGTACAGTATTATGCAGTTTTTGCTCATTAATAAACACCACGAGGATTACTTCCTTGGTTTATTGTATAATTATGTGAAGCACACTTGGCTCCACCACCATTTTGACCAAACAGTGCGTGGCGAGGAGGGACAACGCCTCTCGTCACGCCGCCCGCTGCTGGGCAGCAGCCTGGAAGAGATAACAGCTCCTTTCTGGCTGAAGATGCAAATGTGAGACACAACGTACGTTACAAAACCATCAATGCCCCATGAAATCCAAGCGTTACCAAACACCAGGAGACTCTTTAGCCCACCTGGAGAACATTGTGTGGGAAGAATCAATCATTTAAACATACATGTTGCATATTTAGAAGACTTGGACCATAGAATGTTTTACAACTGCCTCACGTACAGTTCCAGGGATCACGTTGTTTCATCACACATAGGTCACAGTCGTACAGTTACAAGTTGACCTCTCTGCTCCGATCAGGTAAACAAGACACAGCACGGAGGAGATCGATTCCCCACCGGGTTAAACATCTAAGACGCCATCTTTTTTTCTCGTGACAACTGCAGTATGGAATGTGAATCCGACGCAGAATCCTCCTCTGCGCAGATGGCCAGAGCGGGAAACGGGGGGGGATTCTGTTGCAGCATCTGCTGTGCCGTCTCCGTGTGCTCTTACGTGCACAACGTTTACATTCTGGATTCGAATTGTGGAAGATGATGAAACAAAAAAAAGAGAAGAGGAGGAGCCGCCTGGGCTCGTATGCGAACCACAGCCTCTTCGTAATGGCCTCCCTTCCGTCAAGACAGAGGATGTACCTGTCAAATCGTTTTAAATGACTACAAGCGGCGTGGAGACGGAGGCGCTTGGATCAACGCTTTGACGTGGTGGAACTTCCCCGAAGATCCGACCGGCTGGTTGTTGTTTTTTTTTTTTTTTTTTTTGGTGTCGCTGCAAAACAGAACTTCGGCGTTTGAGAAATGTTTCCGTCTTGAAACTCGCGGAGTTGAATGAAAATCATCAGTTGGGGTCGTTTGTGTCTCCTCAACGCCCACAGACTGCACCACGCGTACAGCGGCCTGCTTTATATTCTGTAAGAGGCCCACATGTAGGATCATGAATGCTGTAGCTTACATTACATCTCAGAGAATATACATTTTTTATAATATATCTGCTATTGTTTCTGTGACCTAAATATTTCTCATAACCTTTGGGAGAGCGGACCTGGATATGAAGGAAAGCTCTAATGCGGGGTTTTAACTTCATTTTTACATCTCACTCCTTCATGTTCGCTGTACTTAATGGCCTCTTGTAGGTCCTTGACGGTTCATAAATCAGAAGTTCAGCTCCGGCGCGTTTACAAATTGAGCGATCTAGCAAAAGCAACAGAATCCATGAATCTGTTGAGCTTGGGAGGAGAGAGGAGGCGACACGAGGCCGACAGTGTTTCTGCGTCATCATTACAGAGGAAGGCGGGTCGGGTTGTTGGTTTAGTACCATAACACAGATAAGCGTGCTGGTTGCTTTGTGTTTTATCAGGAATTAAAGTCATGGATGAATAATATTTGATCTTTTGGAACATTTACATTAATAATTATTAAACAGATGTAATTTTCTATTTGTTGCTGCTTTAAACGTATATTCCATTTCAAATGAAAATATTACATATTCAGATGAATACAAAAGATAATCAGTAAAAAATGAGGAAGCCTTATCCCTGGGGGGCAAACAAGCTACAAAGCAGTATAGAGAAAAACTGCTTCGCTACACAATAAGTATCTTCAGCAATATAAAAGGTTCACATGTTAAGGCATCCATCCATATATATATATATATATATATATATATTGCTCCTCAAGATTTTAGCCTTTATTCAAAGCCACTTTAAGGCCTCTCATTTCAAGTCCTGCCTCCATAGTCCTGGTCCCCGGGCCTCCAACAGGCCGGGGGGGGGAGGACCCGCAGGATTTCGTGCCGAACCACTTGCCAATAACAGGCGTTTAAACCTCTGTGACTTAAGGTGGCCGTGAGTCTGAAGGCATCATTGAGGTCCAATTAGCTTTGTTCTCAAAAATAAATTCCTGTGAAAGTTGACTCTTCAAGTCAAGAAACCACGTTTGGATGGTTATTGTACCACAAAAGGCGTATCGAGCTTCAGTGGTATCGCCGAAATGTTCTCATTTACTCCCCCCCCCGGGAAGCACTCGGCCTGCCACTGGATTCCAGGAGTACTTTCTGAGAAGAGGCCCCCCCCCAAACCTATTGCACCTTTTTAAAACAAATGCCCCTTCCAATGCTGTGAAAGAGACATATGAGGCTGTGGACATCCAATTGATTTTCAGTCAACACGTCCCTCACGTAGCCTTTTATGTCTTCAATTATTTAGGTGGCGCAGCTTGAGGGAAGTGGGTTTAAATCCCCCCCCCGGAGGGGCGGCTACCTTTTGTCACCAAGTGTCTCCACGCGGATTCGGCTCGGTTACTCTCCCTCATCGGCCTCCTCACCCCGCGGGGTTGGAAAAGGTCCTGAGCAGGTGCCCTCGCACGTTCTCATCAGAGGGAAGGTCCGTCATGGCTGTGTATCAGCAACCCCCCCCCCCCCCCCCTTACCCCCTGCAGCGCTCCTCATTATTCATCAGGGATTAGTGTCATAATCGATTTTTTTTTTGTCCAAGCGGTCTGCCTCCCTCAATGTGTTCTTAATCCTCCCCCTAAGAGATGCTGAACTTTGTCACATCCAATTAGGTTGCACTGAGACAGCTTTTACAACTTCTCCATTACACGCCTGATAATTGGTGGCCCGTTCTCGGATTTAATCATCGTCTCCATAAAAGGACGTGAAATATAGATTTTCTTTTTTAAAACTGTATTTGATGAGACTACGGGTCCACGTGGGTGATTTTAAAAAAAAACGAAATAAAACCTCAGCGTGCTGTACGTAGCGTTGTTTTGTTTTTCGCGTGGCCTCCTGAGAGACGTCTCGTCCTGTCCCCTCCCGTTCTCCAGCTGCGGAGACGTACCTGTGCTGCGTGTGACATCTGTGCCTGCCAGAGGACGGGCTCAGCCCGGCCTGTCAGTCAGCCAACCGCCCGGGACCAGGAGCCGTCATAACCACCCCTGACAAAAAAGAAAGAAAAGACCAGTCTGCTGATCCTCTCCCGGACTGACGGAGGCCGCGGGTGTCCTCTGCAGCCCGTGTGGACCACATTCACAACGTCCACCCCCCTACTTTAAAACGCTGCGGCGCCATCATCGCTCTGATCCACGACATGCTGCTGGTCTCGAGTCACAAATATATTCCTCACAGTCAAGTTTACGAACTGCACGTTAAAAACTATTAAATTCATTTCAACCCGAATGTTATTCCTAAAACAATCCTCTTCGATCTTTCCTTGTAATTAAAATGCAGCATATAGTCAATTGGTTCCATTTTAAAGAGACATTTTGTAGAGTATTAACTTCCCGTGTATATTGCGCCCTAATAGGGATTTCTCGGCTAGCCGAAACTATTTGGTACAGAAACCTGAGATGCTGTCATTTTTACGATCTTTTACCATTTATGAAAAGGTTAGAGTCTCGGGCATCGTGGGAGGGCGTCTGGTAGCCGCGGCGCGACGAGCACGTGCGGGATTGGAGCTCATAAAAAAGGGCCAATTATATTTTAACAAGGCTGCTCGAAGACTGCTGATGCCTCATTGATGTATGCGGGTCCGAAGCGTTGAATCCCCGGGGGGGGGGACGGACTGTAAAAAGGTATAACGAGCCAGTTATTTAGACCAAATAAGTTCTGCCAGCCACTCGTTCCGCACACCGTTGCTGCGGATGACCGCCCCCATCGCTTCTATCCTCCTACACGAGGATTGTGATCCATTTTCGCGGCGTGCCGTTGATGAGGATCAGATTAGGAAAGTCTGCACGGTGCATTTACGAATTCTGAACCTTTAAGAAAAAGCCGGTGAAGGTAGAACGACGGTGGCGCTGAACTTTCTTGACCTCGAGCAACTCAACTGTTCGTCGATGTCAACACACGTCGATTCAAAATGTCTAAATTCCTGTTGCCGGAAATAATCAGAAACAAACGATGATCTCATGAACATAGGCCCTTTGAGTCAAATAAACCAAAAGAGTTCTGTGATTTACAATGAAAATCTTTGAAAGGAGGAATCAGCTCGAAATATCCAAAGTTCTTCATACGAGCTTTTGATCCAGCGTTATTTCGTCAAACACAAAGACCCTCCAGATTTGTCTCAGAAACGCAATAATGCAATAATGTTGTATGCTTTGAAACCCAAAACGTGATGAAGGGGGGGGGGGGGTTGGGAGGATTGAGTTCAGGCGCCGCCCCCCACAGGGAACCCACTGAGGGATGAGCTCTGCAGGAACACTGAAGAGCCATTTAACTTCCACCGAGGAGGACAAAAAGCCGCCGAGAGGATGTCCCCCCCCCCCCACACACACACACACACACACAGCTCAGTTTACACATGCATTTTTACAACAACAACAACAACAGGTAATTTCCTGAGGCGGCTTTACTACTTCTTGATGTGGTTTTATCTTGGCGACCTTTGCCTTTTGCAGGCAGGAGATTCAACCTGATTCATTTTGAGGATGCCTTTTGTTTGGAAGGATTGATGATGTCAGCCCATGAGGGTTTTTCACAAAAATGCATGACATCTTTCTTTGAACAGAAATTTGTGAATTTATCGATCTGGATCCTTTAGATGCGAGTTGCTGATATCCGCGGCAGAGATTGTCTGCTTGTCTCGTGGTGCTCAGAAGGCCAAAAACATGAAGAAAAAAAACAAAAAAAAAAAACTCAACAGCGATGTCTTCTCCCGTTAATCACCACCTGGTTACTCAGGATAATTTCGCAGCCCTCGCTGCAGGAAAGAAATGTTGCCGTGGAGTTTTTTTTTCAAATGTCATTATTTACAGGCACTGCGTGGTGTTGGCCTAATGCGATCCGGGCTCCATGGAAACGAGGGTCCACGGCGCGAAACAAACCCGCATTCATGAGAACCTGCTTTGCTCAGAGCTGCTGACTAAAAGGCCAGTTCATCCCCAAAATAAGGAAATAAATCAGAGCTATGTGTCAAAACACATGTTTCCCTTGTGCATTGCCCGGTTGGGGGGGAGGGGGGAGGGGGGTCGAGGTCATCTCCCGTATTATTCATCACATCAACTAATTATTGCATTGGATTATGTTTTCATTGAGGAAAGATTGTGGTTCAATTTGCCTGGGATTGCTTAAGGAGAAATTCTCGCATTCATTTGACAGATCGCATTTTGCCCCCCCCCATTCCCTTCTCGGCTTCCGGTGGACTTTGCCTCCCGGTTACACGAAGCCTGACGACAACGCCGTCCGCACCCAGACTGACGCTCGATGAATCATGCAAACTAGAACCCAGAGCATCGTCGCATGCGTGCTGTATTTTGACAGCACACCGTCAGACGGAGAGGGTTCACACCGATCAGCAGAGAGCCATGGGGGGGGGGGGGGGCAGGGAGTGGGGCGGGGGGGCAGAGGAAACACTTTGGTGTTAACAGCTCGGCTGGAAAAGGATCTGAAAAGGGTGGATGATCGGGGATGCTTTTGTTTCCAATTGGGTTGTCGTTCTCCGAGTGATCAGATCAAAAACATAATGAAATTTTCGCTCGGTGGTAATGCGTTCTCGATGAGATGAGTGGGGGGGGGGGGGGGTCACGGTCTACCAACCCGCCGGCTACAGTGATGTCCAATTATCCCCATCAGAAGCCACCGGCAGTCGCTCATGAGTGCAGAACTAAAAGTAGGCGACATAACAGAACCACAGTAAGAACGCAGTGAGAGTCCATTTTTGTGTTTTCATACCAGCATTTTAATCCTATTGATAAAGCGCGAGCTACATTTAACAAGGGTGCTCTGTTCAGGCTTCACTTGGCACGCACAACATGGGGTTGGTTTGTTTAAAACGGGTCTCACGCGAGTCCAAGAGGCCCCTCGCGGACCCCCCCCCCCCCCATAGAACCGCTGCCTTTCGTCAGAGGAGCCGGCTCGAGGTCTTCGGTGGCCAGCTGGCAGGAAAGTAGCCCCCGATGGTCCTCAACGCAGACTCAAATATTTATGATAAACGATGAACTCCTCCACGAAGCTTCTATTCCCCAGATTCCCCCGGGTTTCCTTTTCACGCGTTTGTCAGCTGTGTCTGGAGAGCGAGCAGAAACACGGAGGAACACGAGCAGGACGAGAGGAAGAAACGAGCACAGGAGCAGAATTGCTTTTTTTGAAACAGAAAGAGGAGAAATGGGTTTCTGCTGCGCGGCAGTCGACAGAGTGCGAGGCGTCCGTGTCCAGTGTTTAACAAGTGTTCACTGTGCAGGGTTATGGGTTGTGTTTACACACACACACACACACACACAAATTCTTTTGCACAACAATACAGGAACATTCTCACGTCACGGGCTTCACGAAACTTTGAGAGAAAAAACATATTTTTTGCATCATAAACAATAATCTTCATGGACTCCACCACCCGTCTTCTTTATTATTAAATAAATGCACGTTGGAATTCATGAGCCCACTCCTCAAAAGGCCTGCTGCCATTTCATGTCTCTCGACGCCGTGCGAGACGTTGAAGGTGGACGTTTGAAACTTCCTGTGTTTGTTGCCAACTGCCAACCACACCTCCTGCACACCTGGAGCCGAGTTGCACCTCCAGGTGTTTGTCCTGAAGATGGGACTAAACTTAGAAATGTCTTCACGTAAAGAGAAAAGAGGACTAACGGTGTTGGCACGGTGGTGGGTGTGTCCCTCCCCAGAGAGAAGGTCCCGCTTGGTGTCCTCTGCGCGTGGAGATGGATGTCCTCCCCGCGTCTCACGGTCCAAAGACTGAGGTTAACTCTTTGTGTGATTGGTCGTCTGTTCTGACTGGTGACCAGCCCAAGATCTCTCATCTCCTGCCTGATGTTCACTGGCATTGACCCCCCCCCCGAACCCACTAAAGGTAAGTGCTATATCTGTCCTCTGGTGGCCAGCGCGTAGTGGGCAATTGTATAAGGTGCAAAGCACACTTAATTAGGAGAGAATCCGTTCCATTTTCAAAATCCAACATTTTTAAGAAAATAAAAATTCAAAAATTATAATTCTGTGGACCGGTAGCGGTACGCGGGCCAGAGGTTGGGAACCCCTGGTATAGGAGATTGTTACGTGGAGAACAGAGAACCCAGATGCAGAGGTACAGCCAAATATCTTTTATTTCTTCAAACTAGAACTGAGGGGGACTGCCGTCAGCAGACGCAGTCCGGAACCAAACTTGAAGTCAGTGCGTTCCTCAGAAAGCAGCCACCATCTGCAACCCCCCCCCCCCCCGGGTTCCCGAGGTGACTCACAGCTGGCAGCTTAGTGGAGTTCCACAGGCAGCAGGTGAACAGGGCAGAGAATACAGGTGAGTCTCCGAAAAAACACATTCAACTAGACGTGACAGGGTTAAGGAGGTCTCGAAGAGACAACGCCGGGCTGGTGACGCAGCGACGAAGCGTTCAACAACAGTCTGACAGAGAGGTGGAGAAAACAGTGGCTAGAAGTAGTCAAACAAATTAACAAAGTAAGCAGAAACAGGTGAGTGAAGAATCAGTGTGAGTGTTGATTGGTTTGGGGAAGCGGCTGTGGGCGTTTAGGGCGAGTGGAAGCATGAATGGGAATGAGGAGGTGTGTTAATCAGTTTCAGCTGTGTGTGTGTGTGTGTGTGTGTGTGTGTGTGTGTGTGTGTGTGTGTGTGTGTGTGTGTGTGTGTGTGTGTGTGTGTGTGTGTGTGTGTGTGTGTGGAAAGAAGACAAAACAAAAAAAGGAGGAACCCGGATCACGACAGAGATAACTGACTAACAGTTTTCATGTGCCCAGGTTGGACTTAAGTGTCCACGTTGTTCACAAATCGTGCCTGTGTGTGTGTGTGTGTGTGTGTGTGTGAAGGGGGGGGTAATTCAGAGACAAACATCAGTGGTGCGCATGTGTACATACGTTGTGCATACTTCGTACATAATAGATGTTTTGCCTCTTCGCTGGAACCGCTTTTCCAACCACAAACGTCGACCATACCTCAGAATTAGGGAGATATTCAAAAGGACCGGGGAGGCGGGGGGGGGTGCTAGCGGTCGACGTGCTCCTTTTCCCGCCGGTTTACCTGGCGCTGCAGGCCCGCGGGTGGGAGGCGACTCCCGGGTCCTCGGAAGCGGATGTTTGAATGCGCTCTGATTGCTCGCTCACTTCCAGAACAGGTGCAGGAACAAACAACAGGAGAAAAAAAAAAAAAAAAAGCCACTTCCCGCCATGAAATGGAAAAAGGCGCCTTCGGTGTAATGTGTCAGCTGCTCACCTTACACAACTAAACTAGTTTAAAACACAACACAACCAAATATTATGGGATGTTACAAAGACATTTGCATAGACTTGTGTTACCGGGGAACCTCTGGTGTCGGTTATACTTATCAAAAGGTCACGGGTCGATTAAAAAAAATGATTTTAAAATAAATTGCATTCTCCAGCTTTAACAGAGCCTCATTGGTTTATTCTTAATTGACCACCGAGACCCCGAGGAGAAACTAATATTCACCTTCGGCTCATCCTGAGATAATATCTCATTTCTTTAAGTGGCTTATTTACCCCACATTCACCTGTGGGGGAATGAATATAACAAGTCAAAGAAATGTATTAATGCCGAATACAAACCCAAAAATAAGCAGTGATTCGGTTGGATGAGTTGCATGAACAACAAAAGCAGGATCGACACAAACTGAAACAACGCAGTTCACATGTATGTGTTGTTTTATAGTGACTTTTAACATGTCTGATATGTTTTGACAATGTGTGAATGTGAGTGAATGCAACCGTCGCCGCATTAACCTGCTTCATGCAGTGTTTTTTTTGTTTTTTTTTGACAGATAAGATGTAGACTGTAGATGTTCTCCATTTACGGCACATTCCCCGAAACCACGAAACTCCGGTAAATAATGAATGGAATTCTTCCTCGGAAAGGAGCTGGAGCGCCTTCGACAACAACAACAACGACGAAGATACAGTTTTTCTACTCTGTAAATGATGCACTCACTCACTCGGGCGTATTTGCTTGTGAATCACTTTTCGCCGCCTTTGCAGAGATTCATCAGAGATGGAAACGGCCCGTGTTTCTATTCACCCAACGGATATTCTCGTGAATCACAATGACATCGAGGGCGCGAAGTCGTAGTTCCTCGTGGTGGTGTGACGGGGGGAGGGGGGGGGGGGGCGAAATCATTTCTTTCATGCGTGCAGATTTCGTTAGCCATCGCAGTGCAAGCGATGCAGGGTCAGTGGAGAGTTATTAGCGGGGGGGGGGACAAAGCTTGAACATTGAGATGAAGAGAAATGACAAAATAAGTCCCATCTGGTCCCATCTGCCGCGTGTCGATGCCACCATCAGGGTCACTGCGCCGGCCACGATGGCTCCAGGACGTTCCTCGTTATTGGGAGCGTTTGCCTTTTCGAACCGTCAGGAGGCAACAGGTGTTCAGTGAAGGCCCCACGACCCCCGTTCGGCGTCACAGTCCCAGGTGTAAACACACGGTAAATGAAACGAGACACTAACAAATGACACAAGGAGCTCTACGCACACATCGTCCTCTGGGCGAGTGGAGGCGGTTGCAGAGTCACCGGTGAGCCGCCGTGTGGTAGCAAGGAGCCAAATGAGGGTCGCACTAAGTCAACTGTGGAAAACGGACGTAGCCCCCGGCTCTGGAAAGTGTGATAGTGTGCAAAAAAAAAAAAACCTAAAAAACGATGCTGACGGACAGAGTGAGATAAGGGCAGCCCTGCAATCGTGTCTAATACACATCGTGGTTACGCAGGGTGATGCAGGAAAACAGCAGAACCGTCTCCATGGTGACGCATCCCGACCTCATTCCGAGCGTGTCAAACGCTGTCACTCGACATCTGGTACCAAACGCAAACCAGGCAGCCGTCAGCGCCTGTACGACACTGAGCAGGCCTCCAACTCACCGCGACGTGATCCTCCGAGATATAAGACCCAAGATCAAACCTTAAAAAACTCAAAGTATATATTTATTGTAGGTTTCTCACAGTATTAGGATTTTTTTTAAACACTCTCCCTCACGATTGACCCGGTGTTTGTTATTCTCAGCACTCACGACACAACAAACTCCTGCTAGTTTTGTGGGGGTGTGAACCTATGAGATCAACGGCATAAATTACCAGGTTATTTTGAGTGGTTTCAAATGAAAAGCTCACATTTTTGGTACAGCAGGGTAAAGCAGGAAAAAAACGTTATCAATGTTATATCTTTTTCAATTATTTTCATTTGAGGCAAAAGCTGAATTCATCCCAGTTGTTGTAAAGTAATGGAGATATGTACAGCTGCATTACAAGTTTAAAAAAAGAACAAACTAAAAGCATAAAGCGACTGTAACTGTTTATCAATGAATGCAATACGCTTCAGATGTAAAGCACAAAGTTTACCAGTACCACTAATGGCTTTCAAAGCAATCAAACAGCACCCTTCCTTTCCGCAGAGACTAACAGCAGATCAAATGTTTGACACTCTCTTGCATGCAATAATTAAAGGTCTAGCGTGTATTCGTACTAAAGACCACTTAAGTGATGTGTAATGTGCACATTAGTGTCTGGAGGCAGGTGATCCTCAGTTGACACATTTGGTGCATTAGCACTTCTGGATTCTCCCAGTCTTGGTTAGCTTTTTTTAATTAGAATAAAATAGCACAAAAAGGCTAGGTCTTACTTTCGTGCTGAATTAACACTTCGGGGGCTTCATATTAAAGGTCCATTGAGAATATGTGATTAGATTTTTGCCTCTAGGAACCAGAGGTCTCCGTGTGAGGGAAGGCCTGCAGGGTAAAAGCCTGCATCTTCTCTCTGCACCAGTTATCCATTCATGAATCATGTGTAGACTGCACTGTAGACACAGTGTTGACCTCGTGGTAGCAATGACGTTAAAACCATATGTTCAAATAACAGTTTAAGTTAAAGCTGCCACAATGGACTTCTATTCTGCGTTGATTCTGGCGCCCCCTGTGGACACGCGTGGTACTGTTTCCCAAGCACAAGCAACCACATTTTTCCGGCAGTTTCCTGCACTGCGTCCAGGTCGTAGTTCCCCTGGTCCTCCCTTCCCTGGAGTGGTAATACGGGGCTGGGAGTCCAGCAGCGTGGTGATGGGGGTTGTGTCCCTGCAGGGGGTTTCTGGTAAACCTGCGTGATTTCACCTGATTGCAGGAGGAATCCAACCCAGAGGCATGAAAAAAATAACATAGGATCGGCCTATTTGCTCGCTAATGTCTTTTCCTGCTTCTTATAGCATAGAAGTATTACATTTTTCATACTCGGTAAACGTCCACAATTTACCTGTAAGTAAATGGGGATACTTAATGCAAGGAAAATCACATGTTGAAATGCCACTTAATGGATAAAAATTGACGATGCATCAACCGACGCTTCTCTCTCTCAGACGTGTGTGGTCCTCAAGAAGAGAGACTTGCTCATCTGATGATGGTCTGAACCCACGGAATGAAAGTGAGATTTTAACCACTCTGGTGTGGGGGGGGGGAGGAAATGCACCCGTTGCAGATGTGCTGATCGGCTTCGACGTCAACCCGAATCACCAGTCGCAGCCCCTCAGAATGATTATTCTCTCCCTCTTCTGAGAGCCGCATGGTAATCACTTGAGTTCCCTGAGGGATGTATCAACGCGCGATGACACTATCACTGGAGTAGAGGCTTGTTTTGAATGAATACGCATTGGTCGGGTGTACTAACAGCCTCCCACGCAGTCCCACATTCAGACGAGCATTTCCATTCAAATACCACAAATTCAAGTTGTAGCAACTGGGATCGGGTTCACATTATAGAGAAGAAAAAAAAACATGTATAAATATATAAATATTAGGTTGCGATTCCCTTCAGCATCTATTATATAACTGTCTCGGGCCAAACCCAATTCATGCTTGTGTTCCTCCAGTGTGCCGAAATATTAAAATATAAAAATATAATATATTATAATATATTATATTAAAATATAAGAAAAAAAAGAACACATTTATACAACAATGAAAACACTGCAGGATTCTTCCCTCATCACGGATGGAGCATGTTCTTAGATGGGAGGACGATGGGTTCTCATTGTTGCTGACAAGCCTTAATGGTGGTGCTGATGTATTCCTCAGGCTTTCTGCATTAGAGAGTGCGCTAACGCTAAAGCTACTTTTACCTGACTATGCTATGATAGAATAAAGAAGAAAAAAAAACTAGTGCAATGATAGAATAAAGGTCTGTCAATCAAACGTGGACGCGCCGCTCAAATTAGCATTTCTATTGGGTTCTTTTTATGATTAAATGTTATTTCGGTGGCACTCAGAGGTCCACCGCTAAATAGCCCGTTAACACCAGCACGCCCAAGCTAATAATTCCAATCTTTACATGCGATTAGTCCGTCTCATGAAGCAAAGTTCTTGACAAATTCAAATTTTGACCCAATTACGGCGTCAGAGAAAGAGCCTGGCCATCACCACAGCTGGAGCTAATCATCAAGTGGACATTAGTGTCTGTACCAAGTCTCATCACAATGCATGTGTCATTAGACGTTTCACCCTGAACCACAAACGTCTGAGGAGAAGTCAGAGGATCACCAAAGTCATTCAGATTAATCGCCTGGAAACCGTTTATGTCTGCACCAATTTTTCTGCTAATTTAAGCGGAAAAATGCTGCGATATTTCACTCAATACGTCAAGAAATATTCAGGGAATCACCAGTGTGTCTAATGGCGTTGAGATATTTCAGTCTGGACCAAAAGTGCTGTTGTCATGAACAAGAGCATATGGTGTCCTACTAGAATCCTAATCAATCCGTTCATCTGAGCACTAATCCCACCCTACAGGATACTTGCATTCTCACTTTAACGACCGCCGACGGTCCCCCGTCCCTCCCTCCTGTCAGCTTCCTGTCCCCGTCGAGTTTTAACAAATAGGTTTGAGGCCCTTTAACTCTCCCTGACGCAGAGTTTCATCTTCCGTCAGCATAAAACCAGGGTTGAAGACACACATCAACCAGCTCTGAAGAGTATAGAAACAAGTTTCGTCTTCCTCCTCCTGCCACCCGGTGTGTCCCCGTCACAATGAAAAGCCCCTCGGGGGGGGCGTTATTCTGTTCGCCACCTATTTTATCAAATGCGTCGGGTTCCCCCGAAGCGGTGCGGTAAGTCCTGGGCACTAAAAGAAAACTCTTCGGTTAAACTTGCATCCCTTTGGGGTCACCCTGCAATGGTGACGAGACACACAGAAACACAGCGACGCCATCGCTTCAACAGCCACTGGTTCAGTTGTCTGCTGCTCGGGTGTAAACTAGGACCCCAAGCGACGAGGACGAGCCAGTCCCGTCTGTCTCCCAACAAGAGCTCTGTCCAACAACGATGGCTCGCTCCGTGCATCTTTTGTATTAAGGTCTGCGAAGCAACAAAATAACAGCCGACAGGTGGCCTGACGGGTGAAACCTCCCCCCTCAGACGAAGGGCGCGTCGTGCTATTGTGGTAAATGTAAATGTTGGAGCATCATTCTGAGCGTGGTGACCTTCTCTACCAGAGCGTCCACGGGGCGCAATGGGGGGGGGGGGGGGGTATTTGTGTATTTGACACCTCGATTGCCCCTGTGAACCATGTTAGATGATTCTTCTTCTGCGGAATGCACCCAATCATCTGAGTGGTCCTTAACCTCAACAGCTTCCAATGAGGAGAAATTAGTGGTTGAGCCATTTTGAGCAGGGTTTTTGCTGCCTCATCTTAAGGAACTAGTTTGTTGTCCCAGTCTGTCTGACGTACTCACGTACTTTAAACGGCATTAACAGATCATTGAGTTACTTTGCATCGAGCCTTTTCTCCTCTCCTGTTATTTCCAGCAGGAATCCTCCGCGCGGCGGCAAACCGCTGTGACAATGCTGGATTTCAGGCCGTCTCTCAGAGGAGGGGGGTAAAAATAGAAGCTGTCATCACCGGTTACTGTGAATGTCCACCCCCCCCCCAAAAAAAAAAACAGACAGCGTCTAAGCTGCCTCCTGCGAAGCCAAACCTCCTCCTCTCCTCTTTCTATCAACACGGGGGATGGGCTTGCATTTTGGAATAAGTATCTTACCTGCCCACCGCTGATACTGATTTCCATGAACCCTCAATGAGCGAAGGGTGCTGGTTAGTCCGTAGCCTTTTGTGAGACTGGAAATCAGACTTGATTTGCTGGTGGCGGGGCATTTTATTTTTTATTTTTTAACACTTCACTCTGGACTGACTCATGCAATCAAACAAGAATCAACACGCTGCAGCTCTGTGAGAAACATCTGTCCCTAATATATATATATATATATATATATATATATATATATATATATATATATATATATATATATATGTGTGTGTGTGTGTAGTACTCTATACAAGCACGGTAAGTTGATGACAAGATGGCTATACAACCTCCTCTTGCATCCCAGCACTGCCTAAGGAGAAGCTACATCGTATTAAACGTGGCTGCGTTATTTACCATCAGACAATGAAAATGTGTTTTAATAGCCGCCATCTGCCAGGCGGCAGGAAACAGCACTTAAAGGTACTGTGCCGTAGAGAGAGAGAGAGAGAGAGAGAGAGAGAATGTGTAATCTGGACCCGACTGCTGTGCGTCAAAACACTGAAAACATCATTAATACGAGCTTGGAAGGACTATCTCTCAGCTCCCGTGGTCCCGCCCCCTGCAGGTGATGAAAGTGTTGCATCAGTGTGTCGAGCAGGCGAGATGAGAGACATCGTTTGAGATGATGCCCGAAAAACGGTGTGAACGTCGTGTTCTGATCCGCAGGTGGTTTTAAAGGCGCCTCCAGCGCGTCATTTTCCTGAATGCTGAACGTCGTCCTTTTGTTTGAGCCGTCGGAGAGACGTTCGCCGTAGAAACATCAAAAGGAGCGTTATCTTCTCCACAGAGGTCCCTCTGAGAGAGAAGCAGAGGCTTTTAAAGCAATAGAGGAAGTGAAGGTCACCCTTCAGTCTGAGGAAATAAGACACAGTTTTCTGTGCATGTGAACGAGGTTTATACATACATCAGTAAACAAGAGAGGGAATAGACAGTTGTGTAGGAATGTGTTTCGAGGTCTTGGGGCAGAAGGAAGTGTCAAAGTAAGAGCGTTATTGGCCTTGTTTACGCAGCACTAGAAAAGCTTTTCACTGCCTCTGTGGATGGACAAAGGGATAAATATTGAGTGAAATCGTACCGAGTCGATACAGGCACGGTGTCACGGCATTAAGAAGATCGCTCGCCCTGCTGGAGAGGGGGGGGCGGGGCCGATGGGGGGGGCAGGTTGAATAATGTAAACTGATCAAAATTTCATTAATCTCTTGCATCATTAAAAAGGGTAAAGTAAATAAAACAGTGAGCGACGCTGAGAGCATTCCCAAAACAAAAAGCTATGAGAGCAGCGTGAGCACTGTGCTGCCGTGGAGGGGGGGGGGTCGAAGGGTGGGTGGGGGTGGGAGGGGGCATTCTAGGCCTCTGGGAGTTTGGTGAACCGGAAAACAACATCTATCAAAATATAGATTTGACTTTCTTTGCCGGGGTTCACTGGGTACTGCTACACAATCCGACACCAAGCCCCCCCCCCCCCCCCCCCCATCCCCACCCCCTATGCTAATCATTAGCTACCTCTTCGCTTTGTCACCCGAGGTTTGCGAGGCTCGCTCGGCCTCCCTTTTTATCGCCCCCCCCCCGATGCCGAGCAGGAAATGAAAGGCGATGCAAATATGGCCGTCTTTTAGGAGGCGGGACGATAAAAGAGGGAGACCTTCAGACTTCACCCGCCTCCGCGCGGACCTGAGCGCGGCGTGCAAATTATACCTGAGACGCACAGAGAGAGAGAGGGACGCCGCGAGCCGCACAGGCACAAAGCTGGGGCTCGAGATAGGCAAATCTCTCCTGAGGGGAAGGAGGGGGAGGGGGGGGGGGGGGGGTTAATTGGCAGAAAATATCCAGGGAAAGGTTCAGAAAAAGCTTTTCTTCTTGGAGTCCCACAGAAAAAGAAGGAAAAAAAAGGCCCACTTACTTGTGCTGAGTCTTGAGCGTGAAACGCTTGCACAGCGTTCCGGCACCTGATTCTTTTTTTTTGGGGGGGGGGGGTGTGTTGCCTCCAGGTGAGGAAATGCTTTACTGCTGACCCAAGAACAAGGAGCAATTCAGCATTGCTTTGTTACTATTCAGTTCGGTACAGTATTAACCCCTTCAGCAGCTTCCTGTGGCCAAATGCAGGTCTGCAAGTCGGGCGCCGTGAGGCCAAAAAAAGAAAAAAGGGGTAAAAGGTAAGAAAAACTACAAAGAGCAGAAGTAAACAAAGGCTGGATCACACACAGCTACAGAGGACGAGGAGACGTGGAAACAGCAGCCCAGAACCCGATGACCCCCCCCCCCCCCCCCCGTCCAAAAAAAAAACGCAGCTTCAAGTGAAACCCCTGGAGGCCACTTTGTGATTTTGGGGTCACAGCAATTAAAGTGAATGGAAGGTGATTTTCATGAAGCTACGGCGGAGATTTAACGTCATCTCACAACGCTGCGGCTGCCTTCCCCGTCGACCTTTCTGATTGGCTAAGCTGCTGCTGAGGATGACGTGTCCCTCCATCTGGCACGCTCAGCACAGAAGTGTGGGGGGGGGGGCTTTATGTGACCTGACTGCCCCTTGTGGAGTCGGATGTCGGATTCATATTCCGCCCGCAGCTCTTCGACACCTGTTGGGGGAGGTGGGGGGGGGGGGTGAAGGAACCCGACGAGATATAGATAAAGACAGGCGGAGAGGGCGAGGGGAGGGGGGGGGGGGGCATGGTGTTTCCTCTGAGTGTTTTCACCTGCAGCTGGAGATCACTTCCCACAATCCCACTGAAGTGCACCGCGCCAGCGGCGACTTAAGGATGGATCCCGAGGATGAAGGACACGAGGAATGAAGGGTACGACGAGGCCAAGTCTCAATGGCCGTCGTTTAAAGGCCTAACTGGAGTACAGCGACCAATGGGGGGGGGGGGGGGGGTTTGGGACACAAACAAACAGAAGAATCGCCATCATGAGCATAGTGACGCTGCACGTGAACTACGGCATCCGAAGTTTCAGAATCAGATCAAACGGTTTAAATATATTTTTTAATTCGGCATAATCTTGTTAGACATTGTTCAGACACGTAACACCTCACAAGAACTGAACCGAATGGAAATGAGCATAATACTGTAATTCCTGTTGGGTTATAACACGTAATGCAATCCTGGGGTTTTTCTTCCAAAAGAAGCCCGAATATCAAATGACTGTTTGGTCATGTGACTGTTTTTGTTCCTTCTCTTCCTTTAAATTGTTTTTATTAATATTATGAGATTATGTTACCAAAAATGATGGCCAAATCAAAAAATAATAAGACTTGAGGTTTCATTAAAGGAGATTCTCTGTTAAATTGCACAAAATGTCTTCTACAGTCTCATTTAAAACATCCACACTGTTACAGTCTGCAGGTTACATTAGTAGCACAGTACGTTCATTTAGAAGTATTCACATTCAGTGCATGGAGGACACCTGTTCATGAGTCAATGTCCACCAAATGGCACCAAAACACTTTGACACGGGGACACACTTTGCGTTGAGGTGGTGGTTTTGGTGACCGTGGCTCCAGCAGCATTAGAAGAGTTCACGTTTGCGACATCACGTGGAGACGACGCCGCGCCAGAGTTCACGCGGTCGTTTTTGTACTTTTCTGCAGCCGATGGGGGGGGGGGGGGGGGGGTTGAGCTGCTGCAGCAGTGGGGGGAGAAGGAGAGATGAACCTCGATGTTGCCTCAGGGACGCACACAACATGAATATTCCCGCTTCATCCGCCTGGAAGGATGAGACGAGATTGTGCTGGAATGCGCTGAATAGAGGTAGCGATGGAGAAGAACGACATACCATAATAACCTTCACTCTGTTCATTGAGAGGTCTTCCTAGTCGGCTACTCGCTACGCCTACCCGCTAAGCACGCCGTGAAATACATGCACACATCTCTTGTGTTGACGCACGCCGTGTCAATAGTCCACGTTTACAGCCCTGTGCTACCAGCAATTTAAATAAAAGAGTCATAAAGTGAACAGAACGCTCCACACAGGGCCTCTGACTGCTTCTGCTTACGGCGCCAATCCAACGTGATCCATTTTCATTTCATCAGTAGAAAGAAACCTGAACGGAGCCCAGTAGCGACACATTGTTGAGTCATTTAAAGTGGTTAAAGTGGAGCGTTTTTTAAAGGGCCGGTCGGATCAAAGACCATCAAATGGAGATGGCATGACGAGATATATTTACCTCATTTGTATCATTAACATTAATATTTGCATTCAAATCCAAGTAATAATAAGAAGTGCTGATGGGACCCAGGTGATATCTTCTTATATATATATATATAAATATACATATCTCCTGGCTGATGGAGGATATCAAACACATCTGTGTGTTACCGGTAATTTAGATCTTTAATTACAACCAACGTAAACGTGATCATCGGTGCCTTTCTTCTCTGCGGATACAAAGAAGCCTTTTTTTTTATCTCATCATGTGACAGTTTGTTGCTGTGTGACATCACCCGGGCCTTCACAGGGCGGTAACACTGTAGAAGCAGTGGCTTTTACCCAAATAAATCTGTGCAAATATGGCTCAATCCAAACCATCGTAACTTTAGTTTTTTTTCCGAAGCAGTGGTTTCTGGGAGGCGTTGTGCGATCCCTTTGGAGGCGACTCATCTACTGTAACCAAAAATCACCTCTGCAACAGCTGCCGCCGAGACCCGGGGGGGGGGGGGGAAATCCTTTTTTTTTTAAGGTGAGCACGGATTCAATTTTGAGACACAAAAGGAAGGTCTCTTACGTTCACATTGTCCGGGACGCGGCACTAATAAAGTGATGCCTCGTGTGCTTTGTGACGCCCCCCTCCCCCCCCCCCCGGCGTTCAGCTCCGAGCAGATGGGATCTCTCCCCCGCTGGAGCAGACACACGATGCCCATCTCCAGCTCCGCGGAGCATGGCGGACTCAACCAAAGGCGCCGGGGGGAGAGGGGGGGGGGGGGGGGGGCGTTACACACGAGTCCTCCGCGCGGCCCCCCCTCACACCGTCAGCGGCAGCTGCCACACCATCAGAGTGTTCTCCAACCCGTCTCCGCTTGCATCCGCCGCCGCCGCTCCTTCCTTCAGCCGGCGGAAGCCCCTCCCCCCGGAGATGACCGCCGCGGAGACCACCCTGTCCCTGCGCCCCCCGTCCCGCTCGCACGGACGCCCCCGGACCCACGTCGTCTCGGGCTCGTCGCTGAGCTCGTAGATGGATCCGTCCTCCACGCTGTGCTCCAGGGACTCGAGGGAGGAGTCGGACGCCGCGTCGCCCCCCCCCGCCGTCAGCGGCTGCCCGGGCAGCGCCGAGGTGGAGCGCAGCTTGTACTGCAGCAGGACGCCGCGCCCTTTGCCCCGCCCCTCGCCCCGGGAGGAGTGCTGCAGGGATTCCTGGGAGGAGGAGGCGTCGCTGCGGTCCTCGCCGCCGAGGGCCGAGTCCGGGCCGTCGGCGAGCGAATCCCTCTTCAGCAGCTCGGGGGACAGAGTGCTGCTGGTGGCCACCAGGAAGTCCACGGGCCCGCAGTGGGCGTTGAGGGAGACCATCCCCTTTCCTACGGGACGACACACACCACGTGTAAATACATACAAGACGTACGGGCGAAAGGTCACCGGCTACCGCCGAGGTCGGGGAGTCCGCGCGGCTACTAGCTGAACCCTGTGGTTTCCAGCTTGGGACGAGGTCACGAGGTCAAGTTTGTGGGAAACTAACGAAACAAAAAGGGCAGTTATTTCTTTTTAATTACCCTGAAACATTGTGTGTGTGTGTGGGTGTGTGTGTGTGTGTGTGTGTGTGTGACCTCACCAACAGGCCGTGTACCTGTTATTTTGGGGATGCCCTCGAGTTTGGGAACGGGAAGCGTGATAATGAAGCCTTGGGCCGTGCCCACCCACAACAGGCCCTGGCAAATCAGAAGGCTGGTGACCCGGAAGCTCTTCTGACCTGCAAAGAGGAAGAAGAAACGTTGACACAAGACGCAGATGGAGTTTCTCACACCTGCACCTGTAGGGCGCCACAGGTCACATGCTGCGGTCGACTAAACGATGGGCTGCCTGGTCCATCTTGTGAGAGAGTGAATTATGAACTCCTTCTATTTCATTCGTACGGGGGGGGGGGGGGGGGTTGGCAGCTGTGCGGCATGATGAAAGAAGTAAACTCTGGTTGTCAGCGTTGAGCTCCGTGATCGATATCTGTGTTTGACGAGTTCAGCACACGCGCAGCATGTGACGTGAGATTATGAAGCAGTGGATTTGTCTACTCTACTTGGGGGGCAGACTGACTGAAAGGAGTTTTGAAGTGGTTTTTAAAATATCAAGTTTCTTGCTGCTTACACACAGAAGTTCTGTTGAATTGATCAAGGAAAAAGGGGCATAAATATCCAGTTCCATGAAGGGAAAGGCCTTCTTTTTTGGGCCTCATTGAAGTTCTCTATTACCGCGAAAAAACCCAGCAATTTGGGCTTTCTCTGGCAGTCATTTTCTGGGTATAAAAAGTGCATCATTGTTGCCTGCGAGCGTGATGCAAGCTTGTTTTGTTGTGTTGCGCTGCGAAGCCTTTCCCCCCCCCCCCCAAAGCAGAAAAGTGTACGGCTGCACTGCACCAGCGGACGGAGGAAGGATGAAATGCACGTCCTTTGTTTCCACTCAACAAAAGGGGTTTTATTTTGCACTCCTGTCCCCCCGGTCCCTCCGTTTTGTGGGATCCCACCGCGGCCTAGTTATCTATGGAGCCATTTACCATAATATCCACGTCGACCATAATTGAATTACACCAGCGGGCCCCCGCGATCGTTGCTGGGGGGGGGGGGCGCTCGTTTCCGCGGAGGAGCTGTAGTTACATGTTTGTTTGCTCTGCGTCACGCTCGTGTTCTGATGATCTGCACCGGCAGCTCGACGGCGTCCTTAATTAATTGCGTTCGCCGTGCAGGGAGAGTGGGGGGGGGGTGGGGTGGTATTCAGAGGGGCGGGGCTTTTAGGTGGGAGACCCGGGAGGGTCACGGTGGTGGGTTGACTGTCCGTCACCTGCTCACATCGTCGATTCTCGTGTGATTTGTCACGTAGGACTTCATTTTGGAGGATCCGAGTATTAAAGGCATCTCTGTGGTTTTACTGCATCTGGGGTTTAAATTACATCGAGGGCCATATGTCGTGGGACTCGTTGATGGAGAGAATCCCTCTTTTCTCTGGTGAGCTCCACAAAGCGCAGCTTAAGTCAGAGATCCTCTTCCTTTTGTGCTCCGTGACGACATGAGCCGAGCAACTCTCCCTTCCCCCCCCACCCCCCCTCCCGGGTCGAGCCTTGAGGTTCGCCAGCCTCTTTGGATTCCGGGTGCAGGTGACCTTTGGGTCAGTGTGCTCTATCCTTTAAGACATACTTTGATCGGGAGAAGAAAGGTTTGTCGTGTAAAGCACGTTCATGTTTCGGTATTCTTTGTTTTTTCTTCCCTCAACTCAACAAGAGAAAACCTGGAGCAGTGCTCTAAATACATCAATCACCTTCTGCTGTGGCTCAGAGAAACGGGACGGGATGGTCCGGACGCATCTCTACTGGAAATTTCTGCCCGTTACAATTTTACTCCTCAGAATTATAATGGACAGAAATGCTTCACAATGACTTTGACTAAATATAATTTCAACCACCCCCAAGTGAGTTCAAACCGCCCAAAAATGTTTTCCGTTGTAACATGTTAACTGTGTTGTCATTTTTAGCGGTGAGTTGCATCAAACACATCGTTCTGATAAAAAATGTATGATTTAAATACATTATAAATGAATGTATTTCTATATAATAAATAGCTTTGGGGGTTCACAATTCCCTCGCTTATATCTATTCTCTTTTGACGCAATAATATCTACGTATATTGTATTTATTATTATTCTCAACCAAATTTGAACAAATGATGGTATAATTTAGCAGTTTTGTTTGATGTTTTACAGAGTCAGCGTTTGCTGAAGCACAAAAAGCGGCTTCTTCGTTGGGCCGAACGAGCCGCCATACGTTTATGGAAAGCCGCGCTGTAGCTTTGTTAGACGCTTCCAGGTGAACACCCTCTCGCGCTGATAAATATTTCATCGGGGCGAAGGGAGCCAAACATCCCATAGCGGACTGCGGAGGGGAGCCGAGCGAAGTTTACGCCACTGCGGATGAGATGAAGTGGGAGGAAAGTGGGACAAAAGGGTAGAAGAATATTCACTAAAAAGGTGAGGATAAGTGGGGAGGCACATGCAGAAAAAAAAGAAGAAAAAAAAAAGAGGTAAATGGGCATGAAGTGCGGACATCTAAAGAGAGACAGGACGGTTTCCATGGGAACCCTTTGAAAGAGGAAAAACTTGAAGGCTCCTATTTTACCGCACCTCAACTACTTTAATTCTTATTTATTAACACCTATCTCTCAAACCATGGCTCTATTACGGCTTAGTGAAGGCCTGGGGGTTGGGGGTTGGAGAACGAGCCCCCCCCCCCCCCCCCCCCGAGGGGGCGACATGCACAGGCCCAGAATAACATTGTGGGTAAGAGAGCACCACCAGCATCTAATTGGTGCCCACTGATTGCTGCAGTTTAACAAAAGACAAAGATAAAACTGTTGTGTGCGATCCTTAAACAATAAATTGTCACAATTGTGGTGCAGCAGCAGCGTCTCGGCGGAAAGCGAGGTCGTGTGTTTACCGGGGTTCAGCAGCGCGGAGCGCGTCGACACGTTGATCTCCTGCAGCAGCTCCAGGGTTTCGGTGTGAAAGAGGCGGATGGAGGAACCCTCGGAGAACGCCATCCACACCCCGCCGCCGGCGCACGCCATGTGCGCCACGCTGATCATGGGGTCGGGGTGGACCTCGAACGTCTGGAATGGGAAGAATCAAACCGGTGAAGCTGTGTTCTCTTGCCACATCTGAACAAAGACTGCATCCAGGTTCATTACCACAACATTTTTTTTAAATCATCAAAACGAAAAGGAAATGGCCAAAATAGGTGATGAACAATGATGAATTCATCAGTTTGTTCATCAAATTCTGTCCAATTAGGGGAAAAGCGTGAAATCAAACACTTTTTCACCAATCCATACGACAATAGACCATAGTTTAGTTTTGACAGCAGAGTTGGAGTCTGGAATTGATCCCGGGGGGCGGGGGGGTGCGGCCTCATCAGGACCAAACGCGGATGCTGTGGATGTAACCAAAGTCCAAATAATTCAACTGTGCCTCCGAAAATTCTCCTTTTACAGCGTTTACAGAGACCTTCTCTTGGCTTCTATCGTTTAAAAAAAATGGAAAAAGAGAGTTTCAGGCACACGGCTTTAATTAATGCTTAATGAGCAGCTTGAAACAAATGCAATGATCCTTATCATGGCAAGGCATGCACCGCCCCCCCCCCCCACCCCCCCCACCCCCCCCCGCCCCCCGAGGCGTGACACGGGCTGGTTTGGGCATCGTCTCTGAACCCATATCACTGAGAGTGCACGAGCTGCACGCGGCTGGTCAATTAGTCGGTGAGTGAAAATTAGAATCCCCCCCCCCCGCCCCCCACCTCCTATGACCCCCTCCCCTCTTACAAACACAAGTGCAATGGCGCGCAGGGATTACCACCTGTTTGCGCGCCCTTGCCACTGGGTCCTCCTTTGTTGAGCCTTTGATGTGCTTCCTCTGTTAATTGACTCCTCATCGGAGGGCGTCTGCTTTGTTTTTCAAGAGGAGCCCAACGTCCACGACAGCAGAGGCACACGTCTCACCACAAATAAGCCATTCCAAGCGTCAGATACAGCGACGGCGCGCTGTAAATGCTGCGCGATGATCACGTTAATAATTACCAAGCGTGGAGGCTTTGAAAAGATGCTGAGAGCAGCTCGTCGATGGCTGTCATGCTGCCATCTTGCTCGCCATATGCCTGGAAGCCACCTGCAAGGCTCTCTGGGAAGCCACATGCACGGCGCGTTGTTTAATTGGAATATGTACGGAACGTATTTAAAATCGTTGACTTGAGGAAACTTTTCATTTTCAAAGAAAAGCAGTTCCCATTCGAGCCAATGCCGCAAACTTGAAGTCCCCAGACATTTCACCGGTGAGGGGGGGGAGCGGAGGGGGGGCAAACGAAATTGAAAAAGCTTGTCGCTTGGTGTCAAATGTGGGACAAGTACAAGCCCCAACTGGCTGCCCTCAGCCAAGCGCCCCCGGTGTTCGCCGGCGGATTCCGGCCAGTGAAGCTTGACATTAGTAATGTGCCCTTTGCAGCCGAAACGCCCAAAAACACCACAGCTGGGTCCCAGCGGCTCATTAGTCCTTCATTACACACCAGGTGACACGGAGTCTTTGTCCTCCCCCCGGAGCGGAGGACAAGGAATAGTAATGATCCGGTAAGTATTGATCCAAGTCCCACTGTGTTAGGCTTTGGGTGAGAGAACCTCCACGTGAAGGAGAGATGGCAATTATAGCAAATTTATCACAAATCAAGCAGAGATGCACTGAACATAATGCTGAAATGTAAAAGCACGTAGAAAAATCACACAAACAATGCACAAAGCACTATAATTACATTCAAATCAGCCCCTGCTGGGCGACAAAATCTTTTATTTGTTGAGATTTTTCTCATTTTCTCCCCAATTAAGTTCCCTCCAAGTTGTCATGGAATGCCACGATTCCTGCTGCCACCGTGCTCCTCACGTGGCCCGAAATCATTTAACAGTTTTACTTACGATTACACATTAATCAGCTCAAATCGAATTTCACATTCGATGAGTGGCCTCCTCTCGCTGGAGGACACGGACGGTGTTTACTGTGAGAAGGTGGAGAGCGGATGCCTTTCTCCTGCGGGGGGGGGGGGCGGAGGGGGGGGCGTGGACTGTGCGCACCGCATCCGTCTCTTCTCAGTGCAAACCAGCGGGACAGATGCAGGACCAAAGAGGGACGAACCCGAGTGACCTTCTTAGTTCCAATCAGAAGGGTCGGTGGTTCGAGGCCCGGCCGATCCTGATGGGCAGGTGTCATCAGTGTGTGAATGGGTGAATGATGTCACGTTAAAGCGCTTTGAGTGACTAGAAAAGTGCTGTATGGTCCATTTAGCACTGACATGGGTGGTCAGCTGACCGTCTCAGTCCACCACTTTGGGGAAAACTAGAACATTCAGACATCGGGCTCAGCGATGGTTTTGGGATCTCTATCTTCAAATCGCTCCCTGTTTTTTGCAACACTTCTCTATTACAGATGTTTTGTATGAATCCCCCCCCCTCTTCCCCCTTGGAGTGTACATAATCAATAACAAAGCTGAGAACACACACACACACACAGCACATAGTTAGCGCCCAGCTGCGTTTACCCGAAACAGACCGGAAAGGTTCTATTAGATAGCGCCGTGTCATCAAAGCATCGACTGTGAAGCTTTAGGGGGGGGGGGGGGGCGTGAATTCAAAAGCGTGGTAAATTTGACAAAATGGTGAACATCCGCGGGGGGGGGGGGGGGAGGTGTGAGTGAAGTGGAGCCGGCGACCGCTGTAGCCTCGCTCCGCTTCATTTCTGATGCAACAGGTGCAGAGACGGCGGAGCCCCCCCCCCCACCCTTGAGTACATATTAGTGAGGAGGAAGAGAAGTAACTGCTGACCTGCTCAGCTCCGAGGGAGCTACAGTCAACCAGAACTGTGGCCTCGGCCGCCGCGGCCCTTCGGCTGATTAAGCTCGTGTCACCGGAGGAGGGGGGGGGGGGGGGGGGCAGCGGCGGGTGGGACGCGGTCCTCGCTCTGTATGCTGGGTAAGTAGCTGTCTCGGGCCCTGATCGCCACGACTGCGTCTGCTCTTCGTTTTAACAGGGAAGAACGTGCACGGATTCACCTTGATATCCCTCCATGTCATACTTGCGTTTTATCCAAGCTTTGCTCCTTTCCCCCCCCCCCCCCTCCCCTCCAACAGAAGCCATTAACGCCGCCAAGCGCAATCACATCTGGGAGCTATAATTAAACGCTAATGGTTTGCAAGTCGGGTATCTGAACACCATATTAACATTACCCTGAAGAGCTTGTCCGTCATTCATTATTGTCTACCACAGCCGGGAGGCGCCCCCCACCCCCGTCCACCTCTAATGACCCCCCCCCCCCCCCCCCCTCCTCCTCCTCCTCCTCCTCCTGCTCCTCCTCCTCCCCACCGTGAACACCTCGAAGAATGACTACACAGAAATGAAAAGCGTGACACGCAGACGACACCCGGGAGGATGCGGTGCAGATAATGGCGTCGCGGCGCTGCAGTCGGATGAGGCTTATTGGAGTTTGTTTGCCTGGTTGTCCGCGGCGCGGCTGCAGGCAGTAAATCTTCGTGGCATCACAGATTACAACGCCGGGCTCTCTCGGGCCGCGTGCATAAATCTTTTCAGAAAATGAAAAGGAGCGGATTTTTTTTTTTTTTTTTACCTCAGACGTCGCGGAAAGAAAAAAGAAAAAAAAACAACAAACAAGCAAACACATAAATAAAGTAGCTCGTCCTGGGCGCTCGCTCGCTCTCTGTCATCCGTTTGCGTCTTCAAAACACGCAAAGACCTGGAATACTTAGCAGCTGGGGAGCTGGCCCGGGTTCGACCTTGTAGGCAGCGATGGAGGAAATATAACAAATCGCCTTAAAGCCTTCTGGTAAAGAAATGATATCAAACAAGAGTTTCAGAAATGCTTAATTACAGCTGAACTCTGTAAAAAAACAAAAAAAATCGGAATTCTGTAAATGATCACTCCAAGAATATTCTCTGATTTTTTTAATCTTCATTTACCTTGGATGCATTAATAATAATCACTTGGTGGATGAAGTCACTCAGTCATGTTCACAGAACATGCCCCCCCCCCCGCAGCGATGATTCGGTGGTTTACCTGAGTGCTGAGGCTGGAGACGTCCACCGCCGTCACCGAGTTCCCACAGCTCGCCCACACACGAGTCGTCCAGCACCAACAGGGTCCGCACTGGTTGCGAGCCCAGTGTCACACGTCTGCACGAGTCCGGGTCCCAGAAATCATCTGGAGGAAAGAAAAAATCCCCCCCCCCCCCGCTCAGAACCACGGGTGTGACGACACAAACCGACTTCCTCACTGACTCAAGACATTTCTCCACTTCATTTTGAATGATTGGAGCAGATTAAGATGCCACCTCACGTGTCTTTATTAAATTAACCACACTTTTATGATTTTTTTTTTAAAAGCGTACTCTCATTCAGCATTTGTTGGGAAATGCCTGTTAGCGAGCTGCTAGCAACACGCTAACGAGTGCGGCGTGCTCCTCAACCTGAGCTCCGCTCGGGTCCTCGCTCTCAGGTTTTTTTTGGTTGTCGTCATGGTTGTGAAGACGGAAACAGGCCCCCCTTTTTCCCTTTGAGTCTTGATCGCGTCGCAGCGACCACGGAGGCGCGTTATGAAGTGAATGGCATAAGCGCTCGCTCAAGCTTTGCGTTGATGAAGCGAAATTAGGGACAGGGTGCACCCGGCCATTTAATTAACATTTTGAGTTGTTCATAGCAGAAGAGCCTTCACGGAGCCTTCTGACGTCCACAGGTTAATTGCTTGGCGTGTTATGAAAAGGTCATTTTTCCAACCTTTTCAAAATCCACTCGTGTAAATGTCCCCGCGGCCCGTGGCGCAAACCACTGCGGATGTTGACGCGACGTCTGGTGACGATGTTGACGTCGCGTATCTCGGGGTTGCGAAAGCCGGAGCTGGGTGAGTCAACAATGCAACAACGCGCTGCATGCATTCACGTGCATGGAGCTCGGAGCATTTCTTGGCTGCGTCGGGCGCGTTTCGGGGGGGGGTCAGCAGCGGCGCAGGTGAAGGGGCACGAATCTCTGGCGGATGCGCCCGAATCCGCAAACGTTGGCCCGGCGCTCTGCGGAGCCCTTTAGCCGCTTCCTCCTCTACACACAAAGCACGAGTGGCAATATTTAATCGGGCGGGCGGCAGCTTGCTGTAATTAATCATCCCT